>NC_043007.1:39500657-39520665 GCF_006345805.1 Octopus sinensis
GGTGATGAGGGTCAAGAAAGAGATCATCAGGTTACACTCATACCAACTAATAATAATAGTAACAACGATTGATGATGGCAGTGATGATGATGATAATGATGATGATGATGATAGTCGTTTCTACAACTACTACAACTAATAATAACAGTAATGATAATAATAAAAATGAAACTATTAATGATAATACGAATAATAACGACAACGTTAATAATTAGGGGATGATGATGCTGGTTAGGAAGATGCTGATGATGATGAGGATAATGATGATGATGATGATGATGATAAATGGAAGTGCGGAACTATGTGCCATTAATTGCTGGCCATTAAGAGGACAGACGCAAATTGCACATTGCCCTCTTTGATATTAGTCCGTCGTATTTTTCTTTGGGCATCATCTTCTTTATGTGTGTGCCTTCATATTTTTTTGTTTTTTTTTTTGTTTTTATTAATTTGTCTTTTTTTTTTATATTTCTCCACCTCTTCTTCCTCCTCCTCCTCCTCCTGCTTCATTCTTTTCTCCCATATTCCTTCTTCTCCATCCCTCATTTCCATTCAGTTTTTTTTTTCCCTTGCTTTCTGCTCCTCTTTAGCTATTCATCATCATAATTTTTAGCTTTTTCTTCTTCAATTTCTTCCTTGTCTTTTCATTCATCTTGTGTGTGTGTGTGTGTGAGGGGGATCCAATGTGTGTGTGTGTATACATTTATGTGTGTGTGTATATATATGCACATATATTGTATGTATGTATGTATACAAATACAATATACATCCAATATATATTATGTATGTGTGTGTACATATATATGCACATATATAAATATATATGCATTCACATGCACACATACTGTATAGATATACATATATAGTCTTTCTCATCATCATTATCATCATCATCATCATCACAATCATCATATTCCTTTTCATTGTCTTTCTCCTGCTCCTCCTCTTCTATATCATCATCATTACCATCATCATCATCGCCGACATCACTGCCATAAACTCAAGCGCTGCCGCCACCACCACCACAATCACAACCACTACCCATTTCAAACTCATGCATGAAAGGGTGGGGGTGGGGGCTAGGATGTCCATGCTGTAAAGTGGGGGGGAGTGATGGGGTGGGGGAAATGAAAGTGGAGGCTATCATACATTATCTGGTAGTTTTCTCGTTTTTCTTTCAATTGTTTGAAGTTGTTTTTGTTGTTGGTGTCGATGTTGTTGTGTGTTTTTTTACACTGAAAATACTCATGTTTTCTTTCTTTCTTTTTCTCTCTCTCTCACCACATTATACAATTTTACCACCCACCACCGCCTCCACTGCCCACCTCCACCTACCAAACTTAAATGTTCTCACATACATGCATACATATATAAACACACACACACATACATAAATACATATATACACATATATACGCACATACATACACACAAACATGATATGTATGTGCATTCATAAATACATATATACATGCATACATACACAAGCATACATACACATACATGCATGCATACATATATATATATGCATGCATATATACACACATGCTTAGATATACAAACGTACTTACATGGATACACATACTTATGCATATACACACACACACACGCATATACATACCCATACATTCATACATACAAACATACACAAACAACACAATTCACCTCAGCCCACCACCACCACCACCACCACTGCCGCCACTACCACCACCAGCACCACTACAATCACTACCACCACCACTAGCTCCAACAGCAGCATCACCATCATCACAGGCACTGCCATCTCCAAAACCACTACCACAACACCACCACCACCATCATCATCATCATCAGTGTCATCAATGAGTCTATCAAATAACCTCAATGTAATTGCTACCCCTGCTAAAAACAGTAGCCAAATTTCACCCAAAATCAAACTCTGCTGGTCTTGAAAAGTGTAACAATGGACAGTGTTGCCTTGCAGCTCCCTCTACATAGGAAGAAATTCCCGATGGGTTGGTCATGGCTGGAATGCTTTTCTTTGATCCCATAATTTTGCTTGATTGGTGGAGATGGGGGCTAACTTGTGGTCCAACAACATCAACACTCGTCAAAATCATCATCATCAGCATCACTATAGCCATCAATATCACCACCACCATCATCATAACCACAGTATCATAACCTTGCTCCCATCATCATCATCATCATCACTATCAACACCATCACCACCACCATCCTCATCATCACTGTTATCATCATCAGCATCATCATCGTGTGCACCATCATCACAACTCCTTTCTTCTTTTTCACAGCACCATTAAATAAAACAACCGCGACTGTGTTACCTCCATGCATGCCTCTACCCCACCCCACCCTCATTCTCTCGCTGCACCTCCACACACCCTCAAGTAGGGAACAGCGGGAGAGTGAGTAGGGAGTGGCAGTGACAGACCTGCTTAATAAGGGTCTGATTGCTGGATCCACCACCACCACCACCACTACCACTACCAGCTCTTCCTTGCATGCCACCATCTACAAACAAATCCCCACCATTAGATCATGTAGGGGAGGAGGGGATGCAAGGGCAGGGTAGAGGCGAGGAGCAAAGTGAAAGTGAGACATTGTCAAACCATTCCACCACCCACACCAGCTCCACTGCCACTCTATGTCCTTCTTTCATTCATAAGATTTACAACAGTGCAAATTAGGTAGAAAGGGAGGGGGGGCAAGAAATTGAGAGGAAAAGAAAAGAGAGTGAGAGAGAGGATGAGAGAAAGGGGGAGAGAGAGAAAACGTCAGGAGAGGGAGGGAAGGGAGAGATACTCAATCAGAGACATTGTTATGCAGTGTGTGGCAGTTTGTCGAGTTTGTCGTAGTATAGTACAGTGCATTATGAGGTAGCATAGCGGTGCATAGCGTTGTTTAACCCTCCAGGACAATCCTGGATTAAACAGACCTGAGATCAAATGCATTCCAACCGTGACCATCCCATCTTTAGGCACAGGCCATACCAGAACCATATTATCTGGCACTCAAACAGTTATGATGACAAGGGTTTCAACCATCTGAACAGCCTATTTCTTTATTACCCACAAGGGGCTAAACACAGAGAGGACAAACAAGGACAGACAAACGGATTGAGTCGATTATATCGACCTCAGTGCGTAACTGGTACTTAATTTATCGACCTCAAAAGAATGAAAGGCAAAGTCGACCTCGGTGTAATTTGAACTCTGAACATAACGGCAGACGAAATACGGCTACACATTTCGCCCAGCATGCTAACATTTCTGCCAGCTCGCCGCCATTGAATAACCTGATTGTGAAATTAACATCCAAGTGGCTGAGTACTCCACAGACATGCATACTCTTAATGTATCCTTTTTTGTTTGTTTTCCGATCTCATTTCTCAGTTCTCTCTGTCCACCTTTCTCGCTCTCTTTCTCTTACAACTGATAACTCATGTACACATACACACATATAAACATACTCAAACAGCTACATATACACATGCACACGCATATACAGTTTGCGGAGAGCTCACTTTTGCTGAGTGAACTGAAGCAACATGAAATAAAGAGTCTTATTCAAGGACACAGCGCGTTGCCAAGAATTGAACTCACGACCTTACGATCATGAGCCAAATGCCTCTAACCACCAAGCCATGTGCCTTTACTACCATATTATCTATCATGTCCTTTTTAAGATAACTGGTGAAGTAGGATTTTGCAGGAGATTTTGCCTGTTATTTCTAGCAGATTGGGCAACCATGAAAGAGTACCCTCTTTAGAAAACAATTCCAGTTGTAATATGTATAGGCAGTAGTACTGGCGTGGTGTTGCACAGCATTCTGCAGTATAATGTGCAGTGAAGGATATAGTGCATTGCTATCATTGCTGTTGTTGTTTAACCCTGGGTAAGCTCTGAATGAGCAGAGTTATATATAATCAACCATTCCAGGAAAGCTTGGGATGTGTTTGAGGACAGATGAGTGAATTAGATTTTGCTCAAAAGGGTACAGAACCAGCATGATGCAGCAGTGGTAAATCAACATATGCTGTTGGGCCCCACTGCTGATATCGGGGGTTGCATTCTGATTATAAACCTTAACCCGGATATTTGAGCTGGGAAATGAATGGAATGCCTGATGTGTGTCTTATTGTGGCTACCCACTCCTAAAAAAATGGAGAATAAGCCTGGGTATATGCCGAGACCCCCTTCGGTTATGACTGACCATGGGATTGCACCTAGAAAGTTACCCTCTCAGGCATAAGTCCAGGCAAGGTTGTTTACGGAAGACCAGCATACCGGCCTCCCCTCTCCATGCCACCAGTGTTATCCAAGGAAAAGGCAAAGGTCAATACAGCTTGGCACCTGTGACATCACAACTCATCTCTACAGCTGAGTGAACTGGAGCAACATGAAGTAAAGTGTCTTGCTCAAGAACACAACACGCAGCCCGGTCCGGGATTCGAACTCACAACCTCATGATCATAAGCTCGATGCTGTAACCACTGAGCCATGCACTTTCACAAGGCCTGGGTATATATATATATACACAATTATATTATATAATGAATGTATCCTGCTATCTGTTTTTTAAAAATATTTTTTGTCCTTTTTTTTTTTTTTGCTTTCTTGTAAGATGTCAGTCTACAGGCTGTTTTGGTTAAGAAGTTTGCTTTACAACCCTGTGGGTTCAGGTTCAAACCTACTGCATGGCACCTACTATAGCATCAGACCAGTCAATGACGTGTAACTATTTGAATATGTAGTGTTTGAGCTTAAAATTGCATGCTTGAGTTTGGAAGTTTGTATGAATGTGTATGTGTGACTTTGAAAACGTGTATGTGTGTATGAGTTTGTGTGTGCACGTGTGTGTATGTATGTGTGTTTGTCTTGTGTAAAGGAAAATCTGTTGAGGTCTGTCTGTATACATGTATGTATGTGTGTGTGTATGTATGTATGTATGTATGCATGCATGTATATATGTGCATATGTGAATATTTGCATATGTGTGCATGTGTGTGTATGTGTGTGATTGCATGTACATGTGTATCTGTATGCTTGTATATATCTATGTATGTACATGTGTGTGTTCATATTGTGTGAATGAGAACCTATTCTTCTCTGTATATGCGTGTGCATGTGTGTATTTAGCTGTTTGAGTATATTCATGGTTGTGTATGTGTACATGAGTTATCAGTTGTAAGAGAAGCAGAGAGACAGGGGGGAAAAGAGAACTGAGAGATGAGATTGGAAAACAAACAAAAAGGGATGAGACTAAAAGTGAAAATTAACAAGAGAAAGAGCCAAAAGGAGAGAAGGGTAATGGTGGGGAGGGTGAAGAAGAACAGGCTAAGAGGAGAGTGGGAGAACAGGCTAAAAGGAGGGTGGTGGACGGGCACAGTTTATCAAGTTCAAAGAAAAAAAACACCTCTGACCATCAACACAAAGACACCACTTTCATAGACACCACCTTGAACATGATCTCATTAGATGCCTAGACCACCACCACCACCACAACCAACTGCATTATCACCACCACCATCATCAACAGTATCATCACCATCAATAGACACCATTGCTGGAGCATTAACATACATCACTGATGATTACTCCTGCCTGTTAACATCACCATCCCCACTACCACCAGCCAGTAGTATCATAACAGTACATTAGCAGCACCACCACTACCACTTCCACCATTATCACAACCACCAACACCACTACCATCAACACTATTACCACTACTACTACAACCAACACCATCACGACCACCACTACAATTATAATTACCACCCCCTCCCATCACTAGCATCAGCCACTACTGCTTCCACTGCTGCCTGCGGTTCCAGCCCACCACCACTAGCACCACTGCCACCACCACCACCACTATTAACACTGGCCATTATTGCACTACAACAACACTGCAGCCACCACTAATCAAACACACAAACACAAACAAAATACCACTAACACGTTCAACAACAAATATCCCCACCACCACCACAACTACAACACCAGAAACACCATTACACCACCACCACTATCACACAACATTATTACACACTACCACATACCACCACCACCAACAACAACAACAACTACCACTAATCAAATGCCACTATTGCGGTGAAACATCACCGCCACTGAAATCCACCACCACCATTACTACCACCACTACCACCATCCAGATGCCACTATTGCTAATAAAAGACCACCATCACCACCACCACCACCACCGTCTTAAACCACTAGTATAGCTATTAACAAAGACCACCACCGTCACCACCACAACCATCAGCACACCGGCAAACACCACTACCACCACCACCACCACCGCCGCCGTCGCCAATTATCAAACAATACCACAATCATGAAAAACTGTACTAATTGCACATTAGATTCCCTAAATGGTGCGATTTTTGCCATGTCCCCTTTGCATTTTTTCCCCACTTCTCATAAAAATGACATTAGCAACAACAATAGCAACAACAGCAGTGGTAGTGACAACAGCAGCAGCAGCTGTAACCACACAGCAAAACAGCACTAGCAACAACGACGACAGCAATCGCAACAACAGCAGCAGCAGTAGCAACATCAACAGAGGCAACTGCAACATAGCATTAGCAACAACAACAAGAGTCGTAGCAACACCAGCAATGGTTACTCTAAGATCCAAAGGCATGAAGAATAAAAGAGAGCAATTATACTTTAAGGGCCAATGAATGACTGAGGGAGCTAGGGGCCAATGAGTGAATGAGAAAACCTCTATGTGGCCACCCAATGCACTAGAAACAGCAATCAAGTCTTCCTCAGATCACACCTTCCAATCTTGAATGACTGAACTAGAGTTTCTATGTGGCCACCCAATGCACTAGAAACAGAAGTCAAATCTTCCTCACATTACACCTTCCCATCATGAACGACTGAACAAGAGTCTCTATGTGGCCACCCAATGCACTAGAAACAGCAGTCAAGTCTTCCTCAAATAACACCTTCCCATCGTGAATGAGTAAATGAGGGAGTCTGTATGTGGCCACCCAATGCATTAGAAACAGCAATCAAGTCTTCCTCAAATGACACCTTTCCATCGTGAATGATTGAAGAAGAGAGTCTCTATGTGGCCACCCAATTCGCTAGAAACAGCAGTCACATCAAAATGTTGTCACACATTTTAATTGACAAACAGGCATGGATTGCAGTGTCATTGAGAAGTTTCTTTCGTAGCTGACCACATGGGTTAGAGTTTAGCCCCATCCAAACTAGGCTACAAGTCAATGAAGGAGCTTCTAGATGGTCTATAGGGCTGTTAGAAATAACAGACAAATCTCTTTCAAAGGATACTATTGCTTTTATGTTTTAAAAGAAAGAAGGACACATGACAGATGATGTAATCCAGAATATACTATTTCCGAAAAATAGGTGCTGGCTTGGTTGTGTGGTAAGAAGTTAGCTTCCTAACCATTTGGTTCAAGGTTCAGTCCCATGGCACGGCACTTTGGACAGGTGCTTTTTACTATAGCCTTGGGCTGGCCAGTCTTGAAAGTGGCAGTAGACAAAAACTGAAAAAAAGCTCATCATTTGCATGTGTGTGTTTGTCCCCCATCACATCTTGACAATGGGTGCTGGTTTATTTACATCCTTGTAACTTAAGAGTTCAGCAAAAGAAGCCAATAGAATACCAGGTTTTAAAAAAAAGCACTGGAGGAGGGGAGGGTGATAAAACAGCATTGGAGGAGGAGGAAGAAGATGAAGGAGGGGAAGAAGGAGGAGGAGAAGGAGGAGGAGGCAGGAGGGGAGAGAAGAAGAAGAGAAGAAGAAGAAGAAGAAGAAGAAGAAGAAGAAGAAGAAACAGAAGGAAGAGAAGAAGAAAGGAGCAGAAGACAAGTCCATGTAGGACAACAAGAACAACTACAAGACATGAAGATTCTGCCAGCACAGACAGACAGACAGAAAGATTCTCCTGTCATTCCATTTTCTTTCTTCATTGCCCCACCCTTACTCTCTCTCTCTCTCTCTCCCCCCTCCACCTCTCCTGGCTCCTTCCCTCTCCCTCTGTTGTGGTGTAATTATTATAGTTTATCTTTATTTCTCCATTGATGAGAGGGGTCAACAGTTTGACCTGTCTCCTTTCTTCCCATGATGAAACAATTAGAACACACACACACACACACACACACAAAGTAAGCTAGCTAAAGATACAAATCACCAGCAGGATGGGGTGAGGGGGGGAGCATGTCAGCTCAATTTTTGCTTTTCATCTCTTCACATCCATCCTTTATATCTTTTGTTTTATATATATATGTGTGTGTGTATGCATGTATATGTATATGTATATATATATTATAATACAAATTTTGCCAATGCAAATGACTACCAATCCCACTGGATTCTGTTTTATGTGATATATATACATACACACACACATATATATATATATACATATATACATTTACATATCTATCTATCTGTCTATATACACACACACACATATATACATACATGCATATATATTATATATATATATATATATATATCATATACTATATATATATATATATATATATATATAACACCACAAACACATATACACATACAAATACATGAATACATACATACACATATAATTCATTAAAGACATAACCGTCAACTGTCTGTACTGGAGTTTTAATTTTTTTTTTTCTCATCTTAGATTTTTCATATTTATAATTTTTTTTGTTTTTCTTTACAAGTTTGGAACATTAAACTTTTTATCCGAAATCCATATTCAATGTTTCCAGACATTCACACACTAATTTTTAAGAATTGAAATAGATTTAGCATCTGTATTGTTTCTTATATATTCTTTGAATTCACAGATACTATTCTGATATTCTGAGACTATTCTGTGACTATTTAATAAGAGCATTCTTTTTTTTTTTTTTTTTTTTTTCCATTTCACCACTAGGCTTCTAACTCAGCAGCCATGCATTGTTTTGCTTTGATGTGGTCAAATAGTTGACCATCAGGTTTGAATGCTAGTCAGCATGTGTTAACCTTCTTAGAGAGCATGTTGTGTCTGTGGTATAGTGAATGATCTTACCATCAGCATGTAGCTATAGGGGTCTCAACTAGGGTCCATATCAGATTTTTGAGGTTCCACATAACAAAAGGGTAAATTGGGGAACCAACAGAACTTTAAGGGGCCCTGAAAAAATTTTGCTTTAGATGTCTGTAGTGGAACATATTGCAAGAAACAGCTAGGATTCTTTCTCTAACATTTTACATAGTTCAACCTACACAAGTTAATGTGTGGAAAACAAAATAGGAATTTTCAAAGAAACTTCTATAAAACTTGTTTTTAAACATCACCTGGTTACAGGGGTCAACCAGCATAAAATAGTAATCAAAGGGGTTCACAGATGAAAAAAAATGGTTGAGAACCACTGCTGTAGACCAAGAAATATATTTTGGAAGAGAAGTTTTACTCATTTTTTGCAGTCAACTTTTTTATATTCTAAGCTCAAATCCTGCCAAGGGAAACTTTGCCTTTTGTCCTCTAGGGATCAATAAAATAGAGTACCAGTGAAGTATTGGGAGTGATGTAATTGACTATCTCCCACTAAAATTGCAGGTTTTGTGCCAACATTTGAAGCAATATTTCGGTCTCTCCTCTGTGTGTGGAAGATCTCTCTCATCTTGGGAGATCTCTCCCATCTTCACTCTCTTTCTCTCTTACCCATTCTCTTTACCACTTTCTCTCTCTCTCTCTCTGGTGTTCTTGGTAATGTGATGGTAGGGATGGCAATGGTGGTGGCAGTGGTGATGGTGGTGGAGGAGGTGTTCCTTGGTTGGTTGTGGTTGGTAATGGTACTGATGATTGGACATAATGGTGGTGTTGTTATTGTTGGAGGTGTCTGTATTTCTCAGTCCTTTTCTCAGTAGCTCTCTTTCTCACTCAACCGTTTTCCTTTCCACCCACCCCTCTCTCTCTCTGTCCCTCTCTTTTTTACTGGTTCTTCCTCTTCCCTTTCCAATTTTAAACTTGTTACATTTTCTCTTCTTCACAGGACAGTGGTCAGTGTGAAACAGTAGGACAGAGATATAGAGATGGATAGAGAGAGGGAAAGAAAGAAAGAAAGAGAGATAGAGACAGACAGACAGACTGACATGGACCAAGAAGAGAGTAGGGGAAGAAAGAAATGAGTATGAAGAACAGAAGGAAAAGAGCCAGAAAGATGATAGAAAAACAAAAAAAAACAAATTGCTAAAACTAAAATGAAAAACAAATGTAAAAATATATTAAGAATCTACTAATAAAAAACAAAAACAAATATGATTTGAGAGAGAGAGAGAGAAAGGGGGAGAGTAGGAGAGAAAAGGGAAGAACTTCAAATTTAAAGTGAAACAGTAATGCAAATAACAAAAAAAAAAACCTCAGGGAAAAAAACAAGAACCAAACATCAAATAATAATAATAATAATAATAATAATAATAATAATAATTATTATTATTATTAGAAAGGCATTTTCATTCTCTCTTCTTTCCTCATACTTTCTGGATATTAACTCTTGCCCGCTCCTGGCACATCAAATAATGATGATGATGATGATGATGATAATATGAAGGTGGTGGTGGTGGTGATGGTACTTTTAATATTAATGTTTTTTTTCTTCTATAATTGGAAATTGGAGAAACATTTTGTCCTTCTTTCGTTCTCCCTCACTTTCTTCTCTACTTTGTCTTTCTTTCTTTTTAGCTTTCTTCCATTCATTCTGCATCTCTCCCTTTCTCACCATACAATCATTATCATCATCATCATAGTGTAAGTACATACACACACATGCAAGCGACAGTGAAATATTTCTCTCTCTCTCCCCATATATAATATGTGCACATACATACATACATACATATATATATATATATATTATTTGAGGGAATAAAAATCAAACTTACAAGGAAAAAGAATTCAATTTAGAAATACTAAATCAATTCCACACAATATAATTTATATATATATACATAATATACGTATATATCTATATATATAATATATATATATATAATATTATATATATATATATATACATATATATAATATATATATACATATATATATATATATATATATACCCATATATATATATACATATATACATATATACACATACATATATCACATATATATATATACATATTATATCTATATATATATATATAATATATATATATATATATATCTATATATATATATATATACATATATATATATATTATTTCTCTATCACTAACCCTCTCGCTTTCCTATCTATCTCTGATTTGTTTCTCTGTCACTAATTCTCTCTCATTCTCTGTTTCTTTAACACTATTCTTCTCTCTCCCTCTCTGCATTTCTCTCTGTCTCTCTTTCACACACACACACACACACACACATTGACTCTCATTTGTCTCACTCATTGTCAATCTATCTGTATGTTTGTCATACACACACACACCACACACACACACACACAAATAAACAAAAACACAAACACTCACACATACATCTCCCCCCTCTCTCTCCCTCCCGTTCTGTTCTCTCTGTCTCTGTCTGTCTCTCTGTCTTTCTCTTGCACGCTCTCTCTCTCTGTCTTTCTGTTTCTTCTGCTTGTATCTCTTGTTATAATGGGCTGTGATATCTTGAAAGGTTGGTAGGAAGGATGACAAACGAGAGAGAGAGAGAGAGAGGAGTGGAGGAGAGAGAGTGGAAGGGAGAGAGAGAGAGTGGGAGGGAGAGAGAGTGGGAGGGAGAGAGAGTTAGAGAGAGAGATCAAAGCTGGCCAAGTAAAAAGAGGAAGATAATAAAAAGTCTCCAGTTTCAAAATTACAGAGTCTGTGAACAACAATTAGGAAGGTTACTTTTGAAAAATATCATCATGGCTACTTTCCTGGCGATTGCTGCTCTTAGACTTTGTTTTCCTTATGTTTTCTTCTTCTTCCTTTCCTTTCCTTTTAGATATTTATTTATTTATTTATTTATTTATCAAGGCTTCTTTAGATTTGCTCCATTCTGGCCTTAACTCATTAGTTTGTTTTTTTTTCTCCTTTTTGTTAGTATTGTTGTTTTTTTTTGTGTGTTTATGTGTGGGTTTTTTTTTAATATATATATTTTGCTGTTTGCTTTTCCGAAAAAGAACAAGAAAAGATATCCTCCACCCACCCCCATCATTTTTTCCACCTCTTCTGCAAAGGGGTAGGGGTTTTGGGTCAAAGGCAGCAACACCCCCACCCTCTTTCTGTCCTAGCTGCACCCCACCTTACTAACTAGCTAACTAACTAACTAATTGACCTGAAGGGCTGATTGACAACTGGTGGTGATGGTGGTGGTGGTGATGCAGATGGTTGTAATGGTAGTGGTGGTGGTGGTAGTAGTGGTGGCGGTGGTGGTGGTGTTCCTTGGTTGGTTTGTGGTTGGTGATGATGCTGCTGATATGGACAGTAATGGTGCTGTTGTTATTGTTGAAGGTGTCCCTGACGTCTTTAGTTGTTTAACCCCAGGTCAATTCCACTCAGATTTGGGCAAACCAAAAATCAAATGAATTTCCAATCATGGCCATCCCTGTCGCATTAGGGGGATGCTATACATGGATACACAGTCTACTGTATCTATTTTCTAACTTTAAAGGCAGTTGTGTGCGATTTGAGAGAGGTTTCGGCAGTTATTTCTAGCAGCAGGAGTCACCACATGAAAACACTCTCTTTGGGTGGGCTATTTCTCTTGATGTTATGTTGTTGTTATTAGTGGTGCAGAAGAAGTGGCTGGGTAAAAGTGGTGGTGGTGGTAGTAGTGGTGGTTGTGGTGGTAGTGATGGTTTTAGGATGGAAAGGGAAGTGGCAGGATCTGAGTTAAGGTCACTTCCACCACCACCACCACCAACATCAACACTACCACCATCATCATCACCATGACCACCACAAGAAAAAAACCATCCATTTGCAACAGTGGTACTGGTGGTGGTGGTGGTGGTGGAGGAGGAGGTGCAGAAAGGAGTGCTGGTTGATTTGCAGCTGGAGGGGGTAGGTGGGGGTTGAGGTAAAAGAACTGCTAAGGCCCAGGGGGTGGGGCAGTAGAAGGGGGATTAAAAAGAGCAGCATTTCCACCACAAACAACCACAACAATAACAACAACAATACTACCCAATCATCCCCCACCCCATGTGTCTTTCACTCCACCCACCACCCATTATCAACCACCTTTTCTTAATGGCTTTTCCTTTAGAACTGACAAACACCTAACAACTCCAGCCAACTTAATCCAGTCCAGCCCATCCTACATGCACACACATTCATGTCCACACACACAACACACACACACATCTGTATACATTCACATATACACATATATACACTCATTCACACCAACCATTTTACCTTACATAGTTAACACATTCATGCTTTGCCAAAAAATATGGCCAAAGTGTGAAAATTATTCATGTGTCCATATTATATATATAGATACATACACACACATATATATACACACACATATATATATATATATTATATATATATTATATATATATATACATATATAGATGTATGCATATGAATGTATAAAAATGTATTTGTATATAAGCATTGTATATCTGTATAAATACACACGAATTTTTATTTATGTATCTAAATGTAGAGGTGTGTATATATATATATATTTATATATATACATACATACATACATGTATATATGACTGTGTGTGTAAATACATATATACATATATATGCACATATATATATATATATATATATATACATTTGCATACACACACAAATGTATACGTGTGTATATATATATATATATATATATATACGCACACTGACATGAGAAAAATTCAAGAAGCTAACTAGCTAACTAACTGTCATCTTTATTCTTTTATGCCATTAATGGCACATGGCACTGCTCTCTGAACTGACAACAACAACAAAAAATAAAGAGTAATAAAAAAAAAATCAGAAAAACAGATAAACACCCCCACCAAAAAAAAAAAATCAGATCACCAGCCAATACTGCTTCCTCTCCAAATGGCTGAAAAAATTCCAAGCCAACACCTCAACCAAAAACAAAAAAAGAAAGGGAAAGAAAAAAAAACTAAAGAAGGAAATAAAGGGAGACTAATCACATGCACACATAAAAGTCTGTGTGTGTGTGTGTGTATATATATATTATATATATATGTATGTATATTTATTTGCAAGATGACATGACCAAACTTTGGCCAACCAATACTGTATAGAACTGTTCTCACTTGGATTATTTTTTCCTTTTTCTTTTTTACAATGTTTCATGCTATTTCTGTCTCAGAACTGATTATAGAAAACTCTTTATATATAATAAATATAATACACACATACAAATATGCACACGTTTGTGTACATGTATGGGTGTGTGAGTATGTATATGTATGTTTATATACATATATATATATATACATACACACATATATATAAGCATGTATATATATACATATACATGCACAAATGTACATATAGTATGTATGCCTAAGTACTGTATGCAATAAGCTCATTATGTATACCTACACATACACACATACACATATATAGACAATGCATACATATGCACATATAATACATGCATATGCACATACACTAGTGGTGTGTAGCTCAGAGAGAAAGAAAGTGAGAGAGAAAGAGAGGGAAACATAGACTGAGAAGAAATGGAGGGACAGGAGGTGAGGTAGCATGATAATAGAATTATGACATTCAAAGAAAAAAGGGCTTAGCAGATAGTGGGGTCACCAAGTGCTCCACGGTTTACCTTGACATGGCTTCTATGGCTTGATGCCCTTTTTAATGCCAATCCCTTTACACAAACAGGATGGGTTTCTTAATTTTTTTTTTCTGTATAAGCATCACTGAGGAGATCACCATGCAGCTTGTAAGACTACAAACACTGAGTGAGGCAAAAACAGGGGTTAAAGTATAAGGGAAGGGACCAGAGCAGAACATGCTTCTTGCTGTGAAGCAGTTGTTCTGAACCATATTTTGGTCAATGGATAATCTCTGGTTCCTATTTTATTCTACAGGACTCCCATGTTACAAAAAAGTCCTATTATGATTTTATAATTAAATCATCATCATCATCATTTTTAATGGCCTCCTTTCATGCTGGCAAGGGCTGAATGGTTTGACAGGAGCTGGCCAGGCAGAAGACTGCATCAACTGTCTGTTTTGGTATGGTTCTTAAGACTGGAAGCCCTTCCTAACACCAACCACTCCACAGGGTGGGCTGAATGCTTTTTACTTGGCACCAGCATAGGCGAGATCAATTTTGGCATCGTTTTTACAGCTGGAAGCCCTTCCAAATGCCAACCACTTTACAGTGTGGATTGGATGCTTTTTAAGTGGCACCAGTACTGGCAGAGTCACCAAGTAACTTGCAAGACAAGGAATCTTGAATATTATTAGGAATTGTATTTAAAAAATTGTTAAAACATTTTGTGTATTGTAGATGTACAAGCAATTTATTGCACATAAACTTTAATGACAAAATCTTCTATGGACCCCACCAAGGGTCATATGGACCCCCAGTTAAAAACCACTGTGGTAGAGGGACTACATTGGTACTCACATGGACATCCTCATCACATCTTAAAAGAGAGGGTGATAGTGATCAGAGCAGAGCTGGGTGGAGGAGGGTGATGGGGTGTCTGGGTTGGACCCAAGTAGCAGCAATGTGGATAGAGGAACTAGGAGTATGGGTGAATACAGGTTGCAAGGGAATACAGGGGTTTATACCACAATATTTTCTGCTTTGGTCCACTTGGCACTGTGCATTCCTTGTGTTGCAATGGCTGTGATATACAGCTGCCTCAGATCAGGAGAGGAGCAGCCCATTTCACCCATTCCAAGTTGAGGAATGGGTGAAGAGGACAGCAATAAAGTTTGTGAAGGGTTTTAGAAGTCATATGTGCTTGCGATCACAAAAAAGCAAGTATGACATGGTAGCATGTACCCTGCTTTCACTAACTGTTTTAGGTGCCCGTGTACACACAGGTGCCCTCTCTGCTCTTTGATCCTTAATCCAGAGGAACATCAAATACAATGATGTCTAGAAGGAGAAAGGGCTTCATCGACATTTGACTGGTACCTGCTCTCAGTCTCTGAGTAGAACTGAAGCAATGTGAAACTAAACACTTTACTCAATAAAACAATAGACTATCCGGTCTAGGAATCAAAACCATGACTTTTTGATCACAAGCCGAAAACTTTAACCACAAGGCCAATTGGTATAATAAGTAACGTATATTGGAAGTAATTTCTGGAAATTGAAACTATATAGGTAAAGTAGTATAAAAATAAATAAATAAACAAATAGGTAGACTAAAAACGAATAAAACAAAAGCAGAAAAAAGAAAGAAAGAAAGATTAAAATGGATAATACTGAAATAAAAAGATAATAAGAAGCAAACAAAGAGAAAAGAAGCGCCACGGAGCTGAAGAAGTATTAATTACAGCACAGGTAAGCTAATCTGTACATCATAACTCATTAATCTCGTTTAAATCTCGTTAAATCCATACCAGCTAATTGTAAGATTAAAACTGTAAGTTTTTTACAGATAAACATCTGTATGTATGTATATATGTATGTCAGATACATGTGTGTGTATGTTTGTGTATATATATATATGCATATATACATACACATATATATATATATACATACTATATATGTACATATACATGTATATGCATATATATGTGTGTGTATGTATGTATATATATGTGTGTGTGTATATATATATATACACGTATGTATATATGTGGAAATATATGAATGTGTATGTGTGCAAAACAAATGTGTGTGTGTGTGTGTGTATGCGTGTGCATGTCTGTGTGCGTACAGATAACTGATGGCATAATTGAGATGCTATTTTTCTTGTCGTTAAGTACCAGCTTCCTAAATAAATAGATTGATGTTGACACCCATCTTAAGAGGTAATGGGAGGTTGATGCCTCTTTTGTACAGCATCATCATCATCTTCATTACCATCATCATCATCATCATCACCATCACCCCTACCTTACTCATTTACAGCATTACCCCTATCGTCATTATCATCATCACCCTCATCATCCTCACTAGTACCACCACCTTCCTTACCCCCCCCTCGTCATCTTCATCAGCAGCAGATTTGGCATTAGCATTACCATCATCATCATCATCACCATCACCATCTCCATTAAATCTTCACTGCCAGCCACCATCTTCATAGCGATTACCATCATCGCGTTTTCATGGTCAGTGTCATCATCATCATCATCATCACCATGGTCATCCTCATGACATTTCCATCATGACCATCTTCAGCCTTGGCAGTGTTATCTCCAATCTCCATCATCATTATCATCACCCTATATGGTCATCATAATCATCACTATAAACAACAGCAGCATTACTGTACTGGACCAATGTATTTATATATTAATATATATATGTATACATCTGTACACCACACACACACATGTATATGTGTGTGTGTGTATGTGTGTATGCATACATATATACATATCAAAACACATCAAAGGTTCTTCCAAAACTATAGGTTTATAAGGCCAATGTATATATGTGTGTGTGTGTGTGTGTGTGTGTGTGTGTGTATATATATATGTTTTGTTTATTCCTTCTCAAGCCATGCCTGGCTCATTAGGGCTGGTTTCCTGGTTTCCTTGGTGTATAGGTTCCCCACCTGGATGGGACGCCAGTCCATCGCAGGTGAGCTGCAAGATGCAGGAGAAAAGAGTGAGAGAGAAAGTTGTGGCGAAAGAGTCAGCAGAAGTTCACCATTACCTTCTGCTGGAGCCATGTGGAGCTTAGGTGTTTTGCTCATAAACATACATATCGCCCGATCTAAGATTCGAACCCGCGATCCCTTGACTGCGAGTCCGCTGCTCTAATCACTAGGCCATGTGCCTCCACATGCGTATGTATATATATATATAAATATACATATATATATATATAAATATATAGATAGATAGATAGATAGACAGACAGACAGACAGACAGACAGACAGACAGACAGATGTCTATGTCCATGTGTTGTCTCTCTCATTAATCAAATACCAAACGAACACTGTGAAAATGAATGTGCTTTACTAGTAAGCTACCAGGTGTATACTATTATCTAATAATATATATATATATATATACACACACATATACACAGATAAAAAAATTATATGGTAAGCAAAAACACTGATAAAAGTAAAAAGGTAATAAACCGAACAATATTTTCCCCAATTTATTTATTTATTTATTTATCCAATTATTTATTTATTCCTAATCTAAAACCAAAAGTCAACGCTCTAACTCGAGTTCTGACAGAAGTGAAAGATTGTGTCATATCGTAAATGATCCAACACACACGTACATGGACAAACACACACACACACACAACCATAGTACACCCAAAACCACAATATACACAACGCATGGATACAAACGCATATAGGTGCATATATATATATAAATATATGAAATTTCTGACATGCTTTTTATCACTCTCCTGATTGCCTCATCAAATCCTGGATTAGCACCGCTATTTTGTACACACACGTGTGTGTGTGTGTGTGTGTGTGTGTGTGTATGTGTGTACTTGCATATACGAGCTTGTTACACTGATAGGATTAACAATAATGTCTAATAAAAAACTAAATTTAAGGTATTATGTATTATCTTCAGAAACATAAGCAGATATGCATATTAGATACACACACACACATATATATATACACATGAAAATATATTATCCACACACACAAATGTACACACAAATGCGTATTCCTATATAGAGATAACTATCTTTCTATTTATTTCTCTATCTATATACGTGTGTGCATGTATGTATATATATATATATATATATATATAATATACATACATTATATATACATATATATACATATATATAAACATACATATATACATATATATAAACATACATATACACATATATATACATATACACACATATATACATACATAAATACACATATATACATATATAAATATACATATATACATAAATAAATATACATATACACACACATATATATATATACATATACACACATATATATATATACATAAACACACACACACACATATATATACATAAACAAACACACACATACACACACACACACACACACATAGAAAATCATCATGGTGGGATTGCCTCTAAACTGAATATAAGCCAGTCATGACTGACCTAGGGCTAACTTATTCTGCTAAACAAAATAAAAATATAACAAAAAGACAAACATAGTAACAAACAATGTTATTTTGCATAGACAGGAGACCTGAGAAGTTTAGTCGGTCACTTAAACTGACCCTAGTATATAACTGGTGTTCATTTTATTTCACTGCACAACATCAAGAAATAAAAAGGAAACTGACATTGTCACAGTTTGAACAAATACAATGATTATGAAAACAATTGCCAGATCTAGCTAATTTCCGTGGGAGGGGAATGTCCAGCCAATTTAGTGAAACCCCAATATATGAGTCTTATTTTACTGAAAGGTGAAAGATAGAAACATTGTAAATGGACAAAATTCTATGTCAGATGCTCTACCAATTTAGCTTTTTCACTAAAAAACAATGCATGAGAACAGTTTTCAAATATAATAATAATAATAACAATATTAATAATAATAATGCTTTCTAATGTAGGCACAAGGCCTGAAATTTTTGTGGGACTTAATTTATCGAATCTGAAAGGGTGAAAGGCAAAGCTGACCTCAGCGGAATTTGAACTCAGAATGTAGCAAACAGGTGAAATACCGCTAAGCATTTCAGCTTTTATGTTCTGAGATTATTATTATTATTGTTGTTATAATGAAACACAGAAAAACAGAAAGTTTATAAAATATTAATTAGATATAGTTAATTATTAAACCGGAAAAAAAAGACAAACAAACAGAAAAGTAGACACCAACACAAAAAATCCTTCCGAAAATTTGCAGAATTCTCCATCTG
>NC_043007.1:39525765-39530765 GCF_006345805.1 Octopus sinensis
CCACAACCTCTGTGGGGTTGGGACTGCATGCCCTAGTTTCCTAGTCACCCTTCGCCACTGAGATATATATATATATATATATATATAAGAACAAACAAGGTACTCAGAAATCTGGATGGTTTTATATTTACAGATATTTACTAATATGTCACATGTTTTTATAAATCATATTTTATAGCTTGCGTCCACTCTAGTGGAGTTTTCAGATTGAATCTTTTAAAGAGATTTGTCTCTTTTTATAGTATTTTTGAGTGTGTAGGGGTGGAGATATCTATAAGATAGTACGAGAGGGTGAGGAATGGGGAAAAAGTGAGTGTGTGTGTGTGTGTGCTTTTGAATCTGAAAGGAGTGTCAATGGAAAAGAGAAGGAAAGAAAGAAGGAAGAGAGAAAGAAGAAAAAAATGTGTTGACATCTTTGCAGCTGGTCAGTTCTTTTAATAGAAAGTGATTCTTGGCTTTTAGAAATGGCAAACTGAGGTGGCCACTCCAAGGGGGGGAAATGTTATTTTTCAAAAAATTGTCTGGATTTCTTTTTATCATTGTCTTGTGAGTGAGTGTGTGTATGTGTGTGTATTTGCGCATGTGTGTGTGGGTGTCCGTGTATCTGAAAGGAATGTCAATGGAAAAGAAAACGAAAGAAAGAAGGGAGGAAGAAAAAAAACATGTGTTGCAACACATTTTTTGGACAACTGCTTATGACGTAGGTGACATCTTCGGTATTAACTCCGCAAAGTCTGCATTGGTTGTCATATTTTACTGCTTTTCCTGCATCTCTATCCCTTTTGTGCACCAGATAGTGAGTTGATATTTCCCGTTCCTGGATTGCAAACGCATACTCTTCAAAGTGGTAACAATGTCCACAAATACGCATACATACATATATATATGTTCATACACATGACACTGACGCACACATGCGCACAAACAAACAAACAAACACAAAGAACGCAGCTCCGATAATGGACAGACTCCACAACCATTGAAGAGGTTGCAAGAAGCAACGAAAATTTTAGGAAAGAAAAGTGATAAATGAGGGGAAATTAAACCCGTGAGTGTGTTAATTAATAAGGCATTAAAACGGAATGACTCTTCCCAGACACAATAATACATAGATATATATACATATATATATATATACATATATATATATATATATACACATACATATATATATATATATATACATATATATAAATATATATCAGCATCACCATCACGTGACCGACCAGTCCATCAGATGTAGTTACACATCGCTGGTCACAATGCGTTCGCATTGTTTTAGCCTTCGAATGACGCCACCCCGCTGGCTAAGCGAGCAGGCCAACAGAAGAAAGAGTGGGAGAAAGAGTGGTGAAAGAGTACAGCAAGGATCACCACCCCCTGCCGGAGCCTCGTGGAGCTTTTAGGTGTTTTCGCTCAATAAACACTCACAACGCCCGGTCTGGGAATCAAAACCGCGATCCTACGACCGCGAGTCCGCTGCCCTAACCACTAGGCCATTGCGCCTCCACACACACACACACACACACACATATATATATATATATATACACACACATATATATATATGTGTGTGTGACGTATGTATGTATATTTGTACGTAAATATGAATGTATATGCGTATAATTATATACACCCATGCGATTCCTATACATTAATAGATGGCTGCAACAGTTGACATGTTTACGCCAATGCGTCAGTAACTTACGCAAATATACACAGATGCACACATAAGTAAACGCACACACACACACACATATACGCACACACTCCACTTACACCCCCACCCCCACCCCCACACTCCTCGTCGCACTCCCCCTACACTCCCCCACCACACGTGTGTGTCTGTATGCTCCGAACACATGATACAAAGACAATAAACTTCCTATTAGAAATATTTTAAGAATGATGGGAACGACTACATTTCGTACATCTTTCCTTACCTCTTTATAGAACATGGAAATTTGAAGTTGATTGTTTGAAGTGGAGTTGGATGGATATAGCTGTAAGTACGTATATATATGTGTGTGTGTATACGCGTGTGTGTATATGTGTCTGAATGTATGTATGCGTGTGTCTGTATGTGTGTGTGTGTGTATATGTGAGCGCATGAGTTTGTGTATGTGTGTGTGTGTATGTGAGTGTATGTGCATGTGAGTGTGTAATCTTATATTTTCTATATTAACAGATGACCTCGAAAAATTTAGTTCCATGCACAAACATCTAAATACACACACGTACACACACACACACACACATATATATATATATATGTGTGTGTGTGTGTGTGTGTGTGTGTAGTTAGTCTAAACATCAACAAGCAAAAACAAACAACAACGTGAGGACGTGGGAAGTACAGTGTTTTTGGACCCTCAGGAAAAGGAAGAAAAGTAGTAGCAATCTCTTTTGAAAAATGGACAGAATTTGGCATTGTGGATTTATCAAAGACCTGCAGAAAAAGGTTTTAACCCCCAAAAGCATTCATGCTGATATGGTTGCTGCATTAGGGGAGGGCACTCTATCTCTTTCAATAGTACAAAAGTGGGCAACTAAATTTAACAGGGCAAGGGAGAATTTTCAACATGACCCCCGCGGAAAAAATTTATTATGTTCGCAACGTGGTGATGGGTGACTGGTGATTGACGATAAATCAAATAACCAATGCGATTAACATATCTCGTGAGAATGTTGAGAACGTTCTGCACAATGAACTTGACATGACGAAGGTTTTTCTACTCAGTGGATACCATGTCTTCGGACACCTGATCAAAAGCGCACCAGGCTCTAATATTTTTTCAGACATATCCAACTAGTTTCGTTGAACATTTCGTAACCTATGTTGAATGCTGGGTTCATCACTTTGAGCCAGAGACAGAGCGCCAGTCCATGCTGCTGAAACACCCCTCTTCACCGGCTCCAAAAAAGGCTAACGTCGTTTCATCTGCAGAGTAGGAGACGGTCTAAGTGTTTTGAGATGCAAAAGACATTATGTTTATTAACTACCTTCAAAGGGCTACACCATCAGTGGAGACGACTATGACAACTTGCTGACGCAGTTACGAAAGGCTATCAAAACCAAACGGCTAGGAAAACGGACAAAAGGAGTCTTCTTCCATTAGGACAATGCTCCAGTACACAAGATCTTGGCTTCAATGATTGTTGTGTGTAACTGTGAATTTGAGCTGGTTGAGTACCCTACCTATTTTCCTGATTTGGCCCAATTTGTCTATCATCTATTCCCCAACATGAAAGACCAATTGGCTAGGAAGCAGTATTGCAGTGATGACGTCGAATCTGCTGTTGATGATTTGTTTTTCATTAGTCAATCTTTCTTTGGAGTGATGTCTTTATCCTTTTGAGAGACTGCAGTAAGGGCTTTTTAGCCTCATCTGGGGCACCGAGGTATTTTGGTGCAACTTATTTCTATCTCCAAGAAGTTTATTGATCTGTAAATCGTTTTCATCATACCAGTCCCGATGTTTTCTGTTTCTGAGACCAAGAACCTCAACTCCAACATTATAAATAGTGATCTTAAACTGAACCCAAGTCCCATCAAATTCCGCTTCTCCAATAGCATTTCTAAGATTCGCTTGCACCCCAGAGTCCCATAATTTCAACACATCAATGCTTTTATTCCTCCAGATCTTATTCTACGCATGATGCGGCGTTTCAATTTACCACGTATGAGCATATGGTCAGTCCCACATTCTGCACCTCGCATGACTCGAACAGTGCAAACATATGGAAGGTTTCGTTTCCTGGTGATAAGGTAATCAAGAATATGCCCATGTTTGGATCTTGGGTGCGTCCAGGTAGTTTTATGGATAGCCTTCTGATGAAAAGCAGTGTTGCAGATGATGAGATCAAGTACAGTGCAGAGCTGAAGAAGACGGAGACAATTAGCGTTCATTTTGCCCAAATCATGTCTCCATAGTGCATCTCAGGTCTCATAATTGCATCCAAAACGGGCGTTGAACTCGCCAAGATGGAGGATCTTAGCTGCATTTGGATTTGAAATCATAACCGATCTGAGATCTTCACAGAAAGCCAGAATAGATTCAGTGCTGCTATCAAGAGTAGGAGCATAAACAGAGATAACAGTCATAAAACGATTGCATGATAAAGGAGCTCGAAGATACATAATCCTATCACTGAAACCATTAAGTTGTTCTATTTTGTGGGTTAACTCGGTACGAATGGCAAAGCCAACACACCTACATGTTATTCACCCATTGGTTTACCCTTCCAAAAGAAAGCGTATCCAGCACCTGTGTCAGTCAACTGATCTTCATCACTCAACCGAGTTTCAGAGAGTGCAGCAAGCTCAACGTTATACCGTGCCAACTCGTTGGCTATTATGCTAGTTCGCCATTCAGAGTTACTTGACCCTTCATGATCAAGAAGTGTCCTGACATTCCATACACCTACCCACAATCTAGATTTCTTGCTTGCATGTTTTCTCTTTGTATTCCTCCTGCTGTAGTGAACAGCTGTCAGTTGAAGGTTGCTGACCAGCTTGATCGTAGAACTGGCATTTGTTTGGGTAACTTTTTCTAGACCTTTCCCAGATTTCTGGGTGAGCAGTGCTACTATAGAGAGGGCTGCTCAGACGCTCTCAACCGCGCCAAAGCATGCTGCTGTTCTTTTAACAATGCAGCGACCTTAGATGGGCCCCGAGCCGCTCACGTACAGATTCGTGACTATGCGCTCCCAGGCCGTTAAGCCCACACATGTCGCCACTATTCCATCGCCGTGGGACTCGAAGAGATATCTGTACATTTAAATATCAATGACACACGCTTGTACCACACGTATACCACCCACTCCTCCTCCAAAATCTGATATCTAGTGACAAACCAAGGCAAGATGACTGCGTGATTATGGAGGTCGCATGTTTTATTATCCAAGAGTTTAAACTACCCAGTGGTTTTATATCAGAGTCCTTCTCCCAGTTTTTGCGCAACCAAAGGCTAACTGCAAGACAGCAATGAAGGATTCGA
>NC_043007.1:39543265-39563265 GCF_006345805.1 Octopus sinensis
AGAAATTTAGCTTCTGAGATTCCTCATATTTCCAGTGAGTTCCGATAATTGATGTGTATTTTACTGCTATACCCTTGTCTGATCTGATGCGTTAACCTAATGTGATGCAACTGCAAGAAGCTAGGAAATTTCTTCAGTGATCTCCCGATTTTGCCTTACACTGCAGCGATCCAACCACTGACGACAGGAGCAAAACCAGCTGCAATGAGGACAGCTATCATGTATTAGTAAGTCAACCCTATCGAAAGGTTTCGATTCATCTAAATTGACCAGTGTCACACTCGTTCCATCTTTCTTACCCTCATTCTTTATGATAAATCGCATGAACTAAAAGTTGTCGTGGATAGATCTGTTCGGGATGGCGCATGTCTGCGTATCACCGACCACACTACTAACTACAAGCGCCAAACTCTTTGTTAATACCTTGGCTAAATCTTAAAATTTGTTTCGCAAAGCAATGAGTCAAAATCATCGATGTCTTCCCTCTTTTGTTAGCAGCGTTACCATTTCTACACAGACAGAACAGGGAATTCTTCCGTTCTGTTACCATTTGAGTTACCTATTTTGTAGCCATACATTTTGTGATTGTCTGATTATATTTTCATCCTTCACCGCTTACATTTCCTCGTTGTTTAACGTGAAAACACTGCGGGATGCAGTAGGGCCTGGTTAAAGCATATTTGTGTACATGTATCCTTTGTGCTGGTGATAGTATCGTTAAATGAGAACAAGTCCCGCCTGAGTAGTTTGTGTTCTGAAGGTGTCTTGTGTTTCAGTATCTTAGTTGTGATTTTGATTCTTGCTGCTTCTGCTGCTGTTTTACTTGCTAATATTGCTGTTGGTTTTGCTGAGTGTTGTGGTTTGGGCAATTAGTGCATTCCGCCCCCTCCTTGCTTGAAGTCAGGAAGCTCTTTGATGAATGGTGCGACCGTATGTGTACCCCATAGAATTTCTGCCTTCTACAACAATTCTTATCGGTTTTTCACCCTTCAAATAAATCATGCGTTTGCAGAGTTAATAGAAGCGTTTGCAAAGTTAATATATCCTATTCTGTTCTAAATATCGTCTAGTACTGACACAAATTTGATTTAGAGTTAACATTCTCCTTATATTTTCTCCAAGACCATTACGAAATAATTGACGTTTGTTTCAGATCACCGAGTGCTCACTGTCAGGTTAGTAAAGCATCAACCTATTTATAATGCCACCAATAAACACCAATCGGAGGAGCGTGGGTGGGAGGCTATTTTCTTAGCCTCCTCTCCTTGGAAACATAAGACCCCACCAACAGCATCCTATATGCCTTCATTTATGAACCCTACACAACGCTGTTGTTTTACCTATTGACTTTATTCAATTTTTGCTGTTATTATAACATTGAAACTGTTCTTGGGGACGTTCGCAAATATTGTTATTTTTTACCATCACTCGATATTATGCAAACCCTACCTCCTACAAATTGTTGTTGCTGTATTTATTATTATTATTGTTATTATTATTATTATTATGTTTTTTCCTTCTTTCTTCAAATTTTCTTCCGTTTCTCGCCGAGTGTTTTCCATACACCTAGGGCAGAGAAGGGCATTGTATGCATTCCCAGATTACACGCGCAAAATTATTATTATTATTATTATTATTATTATTATTATTATTATTATTATTATTATTATTATTATCATTATTATTATTATTGTGTGAGAGAGCAGTGCATGCTATCAAAATGACACAGGTGTAAAATATGAAACCCAGTGACCCATCATGACTACTCGAAGTTTTTACCCGAGTTATTTTGCAAGCCCACGTCATCCCAAATTTACCTCCACCTTCGCTCCGATCATCCACAGCATATAATTCGGTCAAATCTGAAATTCCAATTTTTTAGGATTAAACGGATTTGTACTGACTCAGGGGATTACCGGAAACATGCAAATGCTTTTGTACACCATTATGTCAAACGCGGTTGCAGTGAATCACGCTTAAAGGAAATAGCAAATGACATAGCAAAGATTAACAAAGAAAGTCAAAGCCACACGCATAGTTTTAGCAAACACAATGCAGTATGTGACATAATTCCTTTAGTGATTAACTGGCACCGAAATTTCGCTGGCATTTCAAAAGTGTTGCATGAAGTTACCAGCATGTTGCGGAAAAATATCCTCGTTTCAAACAAATTTTTCCTCGGCTGTCTATTGTATCCTTTACACGGAATAAAGATATAAGAGAACTATTCTGACTCCAAGAAAACTAACTTTGGAGTTTCTGCTCGCTGTACCTTGAAAAACAGCCGCAAGTGAGGTAAGCCCTGTTTATTGTGCATCAACATGAGTCAAGTCAATTCCATCAGGTATCATTAAAAAAAAGTTATGATTTATACAGAAGGTAGGACATGTAGAGATTCCCATTTGGTGTACGCAGCAGAATGCAGGAGACACAACTTGATTTATGTTGGTTGTACAACAGAACAATTAAACAAAAGATTTAATGAGCACAGATTTAACGTCAGGCACAATAACAGTAGTTTGACAGAACTTGCCGAACATTTTGTTTCAAACGGCTGCCATTTTAAGAAAGACTTGAAAATGCATATTCTCAGAAAATATTCTGAGTCTGCTACACTTTCAGTACTCAAAATGCTTGAGGAGAAATATGTTTACAGGTTATTAACATCGCGCCCCGGGGGAATGAATAAAATGACAAGAGAAATTCATCAAATTTACACAAAACTGTTTGATTTAATATTCTTCTTTTCCTTTTCTTTCTTCTTTCGTTTTATTTTTCTTCTCTCTTTTTATTTCCTTTTCTTCATGCTAGTTACAAAATTGACCTTTGAAGACTGATGATGTCATTCCATCAGCGTGTGGACGCTGGTTGTACTCATTCATATTTTAGATTTCAATTTCTATAATTTTGAATTTTTATCCCTTTTCATTTTGAACTCAAGAAAGACAGGCTTGCTGTCATAATATCATTCAACCAATAAAATATCTATCACAATCGCATCGCGCTCTTCGTATTACACTTTTACTTCTTTCAGTCATTTGATTGCGGTTATGCTAGAGCACCGCTTTTAGTCAAGCAAATTGACGTCAGAGCTTATTCTTTGTAAGCCTAGTACCCATATATATATATATATATAGGTAAGCCACATTTAAGTGGTAAATATACTTCACGATGTCGTGAAGCGAACCGGTCAACTTTATGTATAAATATATTTTTTATATGTTTGTTTCTTTTTACACAATATTAAAACAAGGGCTAAAATTTTCCTGAAGCAGCATCCCAACTAATTTTATCTACGAGCCGCCACTGTATTCACACACGCACTTGTATAGATTGAACTATGTAAAATGTTAGAGAAAGGAAACTTAACTGTGTCTTACAATGCACACATTTAAATCAAAACTTTTCATGCACCTTTGATATGCTACTGGGAATCCCCAAGTTTCTATTTTAGTAGTGTGGACCCCACCACACCCAACCAAATCTTATATGGATTTCAAGGTGTCAAATACCCCTTGTTGAGAACCGTTGATGTAGATCAGTAGTTCCAAAGTTTATTCGGGCTGCCGCCCCCTTGATACCCGGGTCACATTCTTACCGCCCTCACCCCAAATAACCGTTACAAACATAAACCTCTTTATAAAGCAAATACAAAGCAACTTAAGGTGTACTAGCCATCTGAATGTGGCTAGCCACTGGGGGTGGGGTGTTACTGATGCTTTTAGCCCCAGGCGATCAACGTCACCAGACGGACTTTAGACACAATCTCAGTGCCCTTGTGTTATTTGCAAAGGGAGGTCATCCTCCCTCGAAAACCTAAGTGCTACATACGGACTATAGTTTCAAGGTAATTGCCTCTCGTCAACGCATGGTAAACACCCACAAATAAAACATAACCTAATGAACCCATTATTTTGTTGTTTTTACATGAATTGCCACCCCATTATCGCCCCAATTTTTACATGAATCGTTACCCCCATCATGGCCCCACTTTTCTTCAACACCCCCTTGGAACTTTCCACTGCCCCCAGGAGGAGGGCAATATTGCCCACTTTGAGAACCGCTGATGTAGATGATGAGGGTTTTCACTGTTGCTTATGTTCTCTTTTTATCCTCTGAAACAATACAGGATATCGTAACAAGACGTCCAGCACCAGTTCCGATTAAATGTACCTGCTGACATCGTAAGTGAACGAAGCTACACACAACATCCAACTTTACTTTCCTCGTTGTAAACCTCTGTTGTACTCACTAACACGGACCTCAGCCAGTCTTATAAAATGACGAAGCGAAAACACGCTGGAATTTTTAACATACTGTAAGGATCGTCGAGAAGTATATATATATATATAAAATTAATTAAGGGTAGAAATTGATATTTATCAATTAAGACCAGTGGTCTAGCATATTAAAAAAAAGAATCCGAAGATTAAAATATTTATATATACCAATTAAGGACTGAACACGAAAAGTGGACAGTCAACATGCTATATATAGACGTCAAATCGCCATTCTCCACAAAAAATTATGAGAACATAATCTTTTGTGGAGAATGGCGATTTGACGTCTATATCTAGCATGTTGACTGTCCACTTTTCGTGTTCAGTCCTTAATTGGTATATATATATATATATATAAGAATGAATGTTTTTATATATAATGAACGTGAAATACAGGAAGGGACGAACACGGAACACAGACAAATCATTCGAAGCCTTCAATCTTCAGTCAGACACCGAATCATCATAGCAAATTTCGGCTGTTCAATTCTGATATTTGCTCCAACTCGGCCAGCCCCAAGAAAAAAACTAAGCTGTAAGCATTAGATTTCTTGGTAGAAGACAGGAATGTGAACGCACAAGACGGATGTAAATACAAGAGACGAAAACGAAATTGAAAACAGTAATGAATAAACAAAAATATATATAACGGTGGTTGTCATACGACTTTAGACCAAATGAGACAGAAACAACAACATAGCAGCTGGCGTAGAAATAATTACCGTTTCGGTAGCGGGGACACATGTTGGTCGAGATACGATGGCCAACAGAATGGTTTAAGAAGCAGCAGGTTGCAGGAGAGAGAGAGAAAGAGAGACAGAGAGAGAGGGAATCAAAGAGGGTGGAAGGCAAAGTCAACCTCGGCGGAATTTGAACTCAGAACACAGCGACGGGCAAATTACCGCTAAGCATTTCGCCCGAGGTGCAAACGATTCTGCTAGCTCGTCCGCCTTAATGATAATAATAATAATAATAATAATAATAATAATAATAATAATAATATAATAATAATAATAATAATAATAATCCTTTCTACTAAAGGCACAAGTCCTGAATTTTTGCAAGCGGGGACCAGTTGATTACATTGACCCCAGTGCGTAATTGGTACTTAATTTGTCGACACAGAAAGGACGAAAGGCAAAGTCACCCCCAGTGCTACCTTAATGATAATAATAATCTTTTACTCTATAGGCACAAGGCCTGAAATTTTGGAGGAAGGGGCTAGTCGATTACATCAACCCCAATCTTTCATTGGTTCTTACTTTATCGACCACGAAAGGATGAAAAGCAAAGTCGAAAACATGAAAACAGACGAAATATCTATTTCTTTACTACCCACAAAAAGCTAAACACAGAGGACGAACAAGGACAGACAAACGGATTAAGTCGATTATACCGACCACAGTGCGTAACTGGTACTAATTTAATCGACCCCGAAAGGATGAAAGGCAAAGTCGACCTCGGCGGAATTTGAACACAGAACGTAATGACAGATGAAATATCGCTAAGCATATCGTCCGGCGTGCTAACGATTCTGCCAGCTTGCTACCTTAATTCTATTGGGTTGTCCAGAAAGTTCGTGCCGATTTTTAAAGGAAAGAAAAAGGTCAATAAATACTTGCCATTACATTTTTAATCAACCAAATATGAAACATTTTGTTGCACAATGCGTCTCCATCTTTCATTTAACTTGAAAATAACCTCTTCCCAGAATTGAGGTAGTTTCATGGCAAAGAATTCAAGGTATCTTTTTACGTCATCTAAGGAATTGAAATTTTTACAATTAAGACTATTCTGCAGAGACCTGAATAAGTGGAAATCCGAAGGAGCAATATTTGGTGAATATGGAGGGTGGGGTAACACATTGGAATTTCTGCAAGATATTAGTTTTTGCAGGATGAGGAAAAAGCTATTACCATTTTCTGGGAATAAAACTGCAGGCTCTTCTAAACGAGGAAGTAAGGTTGTTGTGGGCCATTTTGTATACAAAGCGAAAGAAGAAAAAACATAACAAGCTGCATATTGTTGTTATTAACGAGAAGAAAATATATTTTAATCGATGTGAAGGACTTGAAGTATAAAATCTTCAAGAGGTGGGAGTGAATAAGAGCCTGTTAGTGCAGATTATTATTTTGGAGCGTTGGAAACTGATTCCAGGAATTTGAAAACAAACTTTGGAAAACTTGATCTTATGTATGGAATGGGTGCAGTACAGAAAACAGGTTCAGCAAGATTTATCCGGAAAGCGGTCAATAAAATTTAAGAACACTATTTGGTTCTCCAATGAGATGTTAAACAATTCCTTAGCTGCTGTGATATTTGCAAAAGTCCCTTTCCTGCCCGCAACTAACTCCATTTTGGTTACTCTCATCGTAGCAGCAGTTGCTTTCAATGTTGTTCTTCGTCCTACTACAATTTCCATGTAGTGAGGAAGACTCTTCTTCTTCTTCTTCTTCTTCTTATTATTATTATTATTATCATTATTATTATTTTTTTTTTTTTTTCTTCTTTCAAATTTGCTTCCATTTCTTGCCGAGTGTCTTCCCGACTCCTAGGGCAAAGAAACTCATAGTATACATTGGTAGGCCATTAAACCAAACTCAATAGTTCGTTCATTTTTTTAAAATTTTTTTTAAAGTTATATTAAAATACATGAGCAGCAACAGTTCTCACATCGACAATGCTCTTCTGCATACGTGTGATGTACCAGTTAAGACAATCTGTGATGTACCAGTTAAGACAATCTTATTATTATTATTATTATTATTATTATTATTATTATTATTATTATTATTATTCCTGTTGTCTACTGCCAATCATAGTGGGGAAGACGGGGAAGTCCCCGTGCAAACTGCCGTGCCACCTCCCTTCCTCGCTGTCGCTTTTCGTCGCCATCTTCAAGCAACTTTGCGAAGAAATTTGAAAATAAAAGGTTTGTACCACCCCCAAAATGAGGCTTTTGTTAACTAAACGTCACCCCCACCAGCAGGGCACTTGACTTGTATAACGATTTAAACAACAAAATACAGTATAGAACCGTTTAAACAAGTGAATTAGTCATAAACTTACAGCGCTCCAAAGACACACACCCAGCTGTGACAACAATAATAATAACAACAACAACAACAACAACAACATTAACAACAACAACAACAACAACAATAATAATAATAATAATATAATAATAATAATAATAATAATAATAACAACTAGTTGAGCATGTCCCTCACTGTCTGACAATATGCTCATCTCTGATCACAATGAGGATTAGTGGGGGAGCATCGTAGCCACCTGTTGACAGGAATTCTTTGGTAGGATGGGTGTTTCGTTCATCATCTTTAAACAACTTTATTCCGGGACAAATTTGAGTAGGATGGGAAGCTTGACTTGAAGAAAATTCTAACTGGGCCCCACCTGCAAGATCATGTGCAGTTTATCTCGATATGAGATCAACATGTCGCGCACTTACAATTGTGATGCATGTGTCTGATGTACCCTTATCAGACGGGTAGTCACGATAGTATATTGAGCTTCGAATATTTGTACCGCGGTGTCACTTTGATGGCATGCGTTGCTGATTTCAAATTTTGGCACAAAACCAGTAAGTTTCGAGGAAGGGGTTAAGCCGAATGTATTGACCTGGTGTTGAATCGGTATTTATTTTATGGACCCCGAAATATGAAGGGCAAAGTCGACCTCGGCGGAATTTGAACACTGCGTAAAGACGGATGAAATGCCGCTAATTATTGTGCCTTTTTAATGATAATCTTTTCTACTATAGGCACAAAGTCTGAAGTTTTGCAGGCGGGGACCGGTCGTTTACATCGACTGCAGTGTTTCACTGGTACTTGATTTATCAACCCCGAAATAATGAAAGGCAAAGTCAACCTCAGCAGAATTTGTACTCAGAACGTAGTGGCAGACGAAATACCAATAAGCATTTCGCCCAGCATACTAACGATTCTGCCAGCTCGCCGCCTTTCTAATAATAATAATAATAATAATAATATAATAATAATAATAATAATAATAATAATAATAATACTAATAATCATTTCTACAAAACGCACAATGCCTGAAATTTTGTGAAGGGGACAGTCGATTATATTGACTACAGTGTTTCACTAGTACTTAGTTTATCGACCCCAAAAGGATGAAAGGCAAAGTCGACCTCGGCGGTATTTGAGCTCAGAACGTAACAGCAGACGAAATACCTATTTCTTTACTGCCCGCAAAGGCTAAACACAGAGAGGACAAACAAGGACAGGCATACGGATTAAGTCGATTGTATCGACCCCAGTGCGTAACTGGTACTTATTTAATCGACCCCGAAAGGATGAAAGGCAAAGTCGACCTCGGCGGAATTTGAACACAGAACGTAACGGCAGACGAAATACCGCTCAGCATTTCACACGGCGTGCTAACGTTTCTGCCAGCTAATAATAATAATAATTGTAATTATTATTATTATTTCAATCTTTTTGTCACAAGGGCAGCTTAGGTGAGGTGGAGATGAGTCGATTACATTGACCCCAGTATTCCACTGGTATTTATTCTATTGACCTCAAAAGGATGAAAGGCAAAGTCGACCTCGGCGTATTTGAGCTCAGAACGTAACAGCAGACGAAATACCTATTTCTTTACTGCCCGCAAAGGCTAAACACAGAGAGGACAAACAAGGACAGGCATACGGATTAAGTCGATTGTATCGACCCCAGTGCGTAACTGGTACTTATTTAATCGACCCCGAAAGGATGAAAGGCAAAGTCGACCTCGGCGGAATTTGAACACAGAACGTAACGGCAGACGAAATACCGCTCAGCATTTCACACGGCGTGCTAACGTTTCTGCCAGCTAATAATAATAATAATTGTAATTATTATTATTATTTCAATCTTTTTGTCACAAGGGCAGCTTAGGTGAGGTGGAGATGAGTCGATTACATTGACCCCAGTATTCCACTGGTATTTATTCTATTGACCTCAAAAGGATGAAAGGCAAAGTCGACCTCGGTGGAATTTGAACGCAGAAAGTAAAGACGGACGAAATGCGTTGAGCATTTTGTTCGGCGCGCTAACGATTCTGCCAGCTCGCTGCGTTAAGCAATAATAATAACCCTTTCTACTATGGGCGCAAGGCCTGGAATTTTGATGGAGGGGATTAGTCGATTGCATCAATCCTTGTGCTTGACAGGTACTTATTTTATCCACCCCGAAAGGATCCTCGGGAAAATCTGAACTCAGAACTTAGACACGGGCGAAATACAGCTAAAAGAAAAAAAAAAAAAAGCCATTCCACTCGGCGCGCTAACGATTCTGCCAACTCGCCTCCTTCGGTTTGCCAGTAATAATACTTTTATTTCTCTAGGAGTGTCAGATGAGATCGGGAGCGCAGATGGGGATACATTCCGACGACAAATTACTAATTGCGCAACAACGATCCTTGCTAACAACCGCAAGGAGAACATTTTCTTTTATATATTTTTTTTTCATTGAGTATTATAATTAATTAGCAGCAGGCAAGGCTGGAAGCATCGGTAGCACGCCGGGCGAAATACTTAGCAGCATTTCGTGTCACTACGTTCTGGGTTCAAATTCCGCCGAGGTTGACTTTGCCTATCATCCTGGCGGAGCTGATAAATTAAGTACTCGTGGAACACTGCGGCGGTCAATGTAAACGACTAGTCCCCTCTCCCAAAATTTCAGGCCGTGTGTCTTTAGTAGAAAGGATTATTATTAAAAAGGCAGAATCGTTTCCACACCAGGCAAAATCCTTACCGGCATTTCGTCTGTCTTTTCGTTCTGAGTTCAAATTCCGCCGAGGTCGACTTACTCCCTCATCCTTACGGGGTCGATAAAATAAGTACCAGTGGAACACTGGGGTCGATGTAATCAACTTAACCTCTCTCCTCAAACTTAATGGCCAAGTGACAAAATTTGAAGTTAATATAATTTAATTAACAGCATGAATGTATTTTTATCAACACCACCACAAGCAACAACAACAATAACAACATTCTTTAGATCTCAACTATGCTGATGAGTGTATAGCACCAAATCACTTGAGATTGAATATACGTTCCACTTAAGATTTGGGATTGGACACGATGACTACAAGTAAAAAGATCGCAGTTTCAACACGAAGATCCAATTTACAATAAAATTCTAGGAAATTGCACTTGTCATTTTTCTCAAACGGAAACAATACAAACACAACGATAAAAAAGCACGAGATTGTATTTCTTATAAAACCTCCCCATAGAAAAGTTTTGTCTAAATATTGCTTTCTCTGTACTGTGAAGACCTAATGGCAGTAGAGGTCGTAGTGTTGGTGTTGGTGGGGAAGCATTTTAAAAGGATATAACATACAAATTATCTTAACTAGACAGCGTTTTTGTAATATAAATGACTGGTTGCAGGAATTTTCGCTGCACAAATCACAAGATTGCCTGTTCGATGTTCATAGAAAGATTTGCTCAGGAACCGATGTCACTACATTGGCAAAATCTTGACAAATTATTTTAATTAGATAAAATTTTTGTATAAAGTGTGGTGCGAAAGTCTTGTCGCCTCCTACCGAAAAGTATTAAGAACAATAAATAAATAAATGCGCCCTTTTAAAGCCTAGCCAGCCTCATGGGGCCGGTTTCCCGGTTTCAATAGCATGTGTTCTCCGGCTGGACGGGACGCCAGTCCATCTCAGCGCTACTCATTTTTGCCAGCTGAGTGGACTGGAGCAACTTGAAATGAAGTGTTTTGCTCAAAAATGCAACGCGTCGCCCGGTCCAGGAATCGAAACCATAACCTTATGACCATGTTGCTGACACCCTACCCATTAAACCATGTTGCTGACACCCTACCCATTAAACCATGTTGCTGACACCCTACCCATTAAGCCATGCGCCTCCACAATAAGAACAATAGAGGAACAATATAATAATACCAAACACATGTATTGGTTTTAGTATATTCACTTTCATTGACACTGACACCGTCACATATCGAGATTTGTATGACACCGACAGCTTCGAAAAATATCACACAGAACATGGCGCCGCATTATTTTGTGGCATGAAAATGAAGGTATTCATACAGACTTTCTCGATGTGTGAAAGTGAATATACAAAAACCAGTACATGTGTTTAATACTGTCATATTGTTCCTCTATTGTTGTTAGTACTTTTCGGTGGAGGATGACAAGACTTTTGGACCACCCTATATAATGAATGCAAAAATTTTACTGCTCAACCACGAGATCGAAAATTCGATCCGATTGTGTAGCATCTTGGAGCATGTGCATTCAACGTAGCCTCAGATTCACTCAAGACTTGAGCATCAATTTGGGTAAATGACGTCATGCAGTGAGATCGAACCTGTGGCCACATGATTGTTAATCGAACTTTTTAACCGATCGGCTATAATGCGTCAATAATCCTTAATATAGTACTCAGTCGGAATCAGCTTTACACGGTATGAGACACAAGGCCAACACTTTGAATTACCTGTGTAATCCATATTACGAACTCGTTCGTGTAAAACTAAAATGCACCTGCCCAAAATACCACGAGATGAAACCGAACCTGAAATCTCTTGATTACGAAGCGAACTTACAAACTATTCCAAACTATGGAAGGAAGGCAGTGCCATCACCGATGCTCGACGATTTTCGTCTGCGCTGGTATATTTCTGTGAATTTAACACTGAACGTCTAAACAAGATACATTCTCGAGACGAATACTACAGTGTAGCCGGCTTTCGGCGATATATTTGCTTTAAGAATGATACATACATTGCTATTTTAAACTAACAGTGGTTCTGTCGGTGATAATGAATAAGATACAGAAAAATACAGGTTATTGGTCGAATTGGTACTGTTGTTGTTGACATGGTTTCATCACAGTTAAACGCGAATCGGGCGATTCTATAATAAAAAATGTTCCACTCTTGGCCGTCCAGATAGTTTCATTTTTTCAGATATATTCTATCTAAAACTAAGTTTGTAAAATGTCCGTTATTTTCAAACGAGATAGTCGTGGTTCAAGGCGTGTCTAACTCTTATTTCTAGTGGATCAAACAGCTGTGTGGAGGTCTTGATTTTGTCTTGTAGTATCAGCAACAGCAGTAGGTGTTGCTGTTTCAGCGCCAGATGATTGACCAGCAACATGATTGACCAGGTCATTGACCAACCGCATTCGAGCCGAGATCGGTCCATGTTAAAGCAACACACACACACACACACACACACATGTACAGGGCAAGATTAATCCAATGTGCTCTTCAATTTTTGAGATAGCAGCTTGTGATTTGGAAGGAGGACTGGTATTTCTAGCAGGAAGGATGCCCGCGCAGGAGATAGCATAAGAGATTGAACGAAGGGTTTCTTCGATAAAATAAACGTGACATTCATTAATGGCATCGGAGTGGAGCAGTGTAGGGTCGTGTGTGGTGGTGGTGGTGGTGTATGTGTGCGTGTGTGGGTGTGTGGGTGTATACTATTCAAGTATTGAAATCCGCATTGTGTGATAAAAAGCTTGCTTCCCAACCACATGGTTCCGGGTTCTGTCTCACGGCGTGGCACCTTGGGCAAGTGTCTTCTACTATAGCCTCGGGCCAACCAAAGCCTTGTAAGTGGATTTGGTAGACGGAAACTAAAAGAAGCTCGTTGTGTGTTTATATATACATATATATATATATATATCTGTGTGTGTTTGCGTGTGTTTGCACCCCATCACCGCTTGACAAGCGATAGTGGTGTGTTTACGCCCCTGTGTTCCCGTGACGAAGCGGTTCGGCAAAAGCGAGCAATAGAATAAATACTAGTCTTTAAAAATAAGCCCGGGGGGGGTGTCTAAAAATCCTTCAAGTCGGTGCTCCAGCATGGCTGCAGTTAAATGACTGAAACAAGTAACAGAATTAAAGAATGAAAGAATATCGATAGATAGATAGATAGATAGATAGATAGATAGATAGATAGATAGATAGATAGATAGATAGATAGATAGATGCAAGCATGGTCATATATGCATATTTAATTCTTTCTCCAGCTATTTCACGTCTCAGTCGAATGGTCAAATAGACATTCTTATATTTATGCGTCTGTTTGTGAGAGAGTCTGCATCTGTCTGCGTGGATGTATCCATTAGCGAATTCTTAATAATAAAACTAATAAAAATAATGATGGTACCAAATTTTGGTAAAAGGCCAGTAATGCTTTGTGGGGTGGGGCGTTAGGTTAGTCGATTGCATCAACCCCGCTACTCAATTAGCACATATTTTATCAACCACGAAAGGATGAAAGGCAAAATCGACCTCGGTGGAATTTGTTCCCAGAACCGAAAGAGACGTCGCTAAGTCATCTCTTGTACGACGTGTTAGCGATTCTGCCTATAATGATCATTTTATTTTGAAAGTATTGTTATTTGCAACAGCTATTTTTGTAAGTGCCTGTGTGTGCGTGTTATATATGTGAGTTCGAAGGCGGCGAGCTGGCAGAGACGTTAGCACGCTGGACGAAATGCTTGGCGGTATTTCGTCTGCCGTTACGTTCTGAATTCAAATTCCGCCGAGGTCGACTTTGCCTTTCATCCTTTCGGGGTCGATAAATTAAGTACCAGTTACGCACTGGGGTCGATGTAATCGACTTAATCCGTTTGTCTGTCATTGTTTTTCCTCTCTGTGTTTAGCTCTTTGTGGGTAGTAAAGAAATAGGTATTTCATCTGTCTTTACGTCCTGAGTTCAAATTCAGGCGAGGTCGACTTTGCCTTTCATCCTTTCGTGGTCGATAAATTAAGTACCAGCTGAGTACTGGGGTCTATCTAATCGACTGGCCCCCTCCCCCAAAATTTCTGATCTTGCGCCTAGAGCAGAAAAGGTTATAGTGGATGTTTGTTGCTTTCATTTATTTTTATTTGTTTTAGTCATTTAGATTGGGGCCAAGGAGGGAACACAGCTTGAATAATTTTAGTCGAATGCATTGACCCCACTATCTATTTTTTTAAACCTGGTACTTATTCTATAAATCGGCCGAACTGCTAATTTACAGGGACGTATACACACCACCAGCAGTTGTCAAGCGATTTGTGAAACAAAGAGAAACACACGGCCACATACACATCCTCACACACAAAAACACACACACACACGACGGACGCCATTTTAGTTTCCTTCAACCAAATCTTCTTTCAAGCCTTTGGCTGGCCCGAGCATATAGTAGAAAACACTTGCCCATCGTACCATGCAGCGCGACTCAACTCTGAAGCAGGTGATCGGGAAGCATACTTCTTACCACACAGCCACATACTTATATACATATATATATACATACATATATATACATATATATATATATAAATATATACATATATATATATATATATATATTATATATATATATACATATATATACATATATATATATATATATATATATATATATATATATAATACATATATACATATATACATATATATATATATATATACATATATACATATTACATATATATACATATATACATATATACATATATATATAATATATATATATATAATATATATATAATATATATATATATATATATATATATACATCCGTGAATTCATAGCTGACTGAAGACGCCACGGGGAAGTCTGTGAACCAGTTTAATGTTGAGCCGATCTTATTCCCAAACGGCGCGTTTCTATGTTGTCGAAAGTGGCGTATATTACGTGTCTTTAGCTAAGGATAACCAGCACGCACATACATAGTTGAATATACACCGACACACGCAGTCGCATATGTTTGTGTGGGGGGACGACGGGGTATTGGGGGGGGGGGCGGTGTCTGTGTGTCCGTGTGTGTGTGTGTGTATATGAGCGTGTCGGAATGATTTGTATTCCGCCATAAACTGGTTTTCATGATTTCAACACGAAATTTGACAATATAACTTAATAGGAACTCCGTGGAGTCATATAGAGATAATTTTTTCACGAAATAAATAAATAAATAGCGAAGAGCGTCAGAAATAAACGGACAAAACTCTCCGTTAATTGCTGGTTTTAGCAAATTGCAATTAAAGCCAAAACGACCGTCACTACTCCAACGTCATCTGCATTATCACCACCACCACTACTACTACCACCAATAACAACAACAACAACAACAACAACAGCAATAACATAAAAATAAGAATAACGATGATATTCATTGCTAAAAGAACAAAACTGTTAGCAAATGTTGTTACGAATAGCTTTTATATCACAGAGAAGCAAGTAAACTGGAGTGTAGAATAGTATTAGTATACTAGAGGGGCGATTGTGACGTTGTTTCAGTGTAGAGTTTTAGCATTACCACACTGATGGAGAAAATACAGTTTATAATTACATTTAGTATATTAAGGCGGCGAGCTGGCAGAAACGTTAGCACGACGGGCGAAATGCTTAGCAGTATTTCGTCTGCCGTTATGTTCAGAGTTCAAATTCCGCCAAGGTCGACTTTGCCTTTCATCATTTCGTGGTCGATAAATTAAGTACCAGTCACGCACTGTGGTCGAAATAATCGACTTAATCCGTTTGTCTGTCCGTGTTTGTCCTCTCTGTGTCTAGCCCCTAGTGGGTAGTAAAGATATAGGTATTTCGTCTGCCGTTACCTTCTGAGTTCTAATTCTGCCGAGGTCGACTTAGCAGTATTTCGTCTGTCTTTACGTTCTGATTTCAAATTCTGCCGATGTCGACTTTGCCTTTCATTCTTTCGGGGTCGATAAATTAAGTACCAGTTGCCTACTGGGGTTAATCTAATCGACTGGACACCTCCCCATAAATTTCTGACCTTGTGCCTATAGTAGAAAAGAATAACATTTAAGATATTTGCGTGGTGGATGGAATACTTTTTTTAGACTTAACTTTATATGTTAGAGCAGTAGTTCTCAACCGGGATCTACATAGCCCCAAATGGTCCATATATGATTTTTGTAGGGTCCACTGTACAATAGCATTCTGGGGGCCTCTGAAAGAATTTCGCTTTAGATATATGTACTGCTATGTATAATAAGAAACAGCCAGGTTTCTTTCTCTAACATTTTATATCGTTCAAACTACACAAGTTAATGTGTGAATGAGAAGATTGGAATTTTGAAAGAAACTTCTATAAAACTAGTTTATGAGCAGCAAATGGCTATGGGGGTCCACCAGAATAAAATAGTAACCAAGGACCTCCATAGATAAAAAATGGTTGAAAGCCCTGGTGATGAACAAAATGAGTTTCCTTCCTTTTCTGAGTTCAGGTCCTGTTGGGGATCGACTTTCCTTTTCGTCTTGCTGAAGCCGATATATTAACAGTAACTCGACAATAAACAATTGATTTTTATGCATCTAATTGACTATATATTTAATTATCTACATATCCAATTGACTTTATATCTAATTCATATTATATATATATATATATATATATATATATATATGCGATCGCTTCGACACCTGATGAGAGTTACAGGGTGCACCTCTTCAGAAAGCCTCGATTTGATGGCGAAAGGGAGTTAATGTGCAGCACGAACGTTTGATTACTACAAAACACATCATTTGTCCAGGTCGCTCGACAAAAAGCTGGATGCTCATACGTGGTCTTCGACGGGAGAGCCCATCACACACATACACACACACACACACACACACATATATGTATGTATGTATGTATGTATGTATGTATATAAAAACAATTGCAGCGTGGAAGGTACATACATACATATATATATATACATATCCCGCTTGCTTTATAGGCGTAGGAGTGGCTGTGTGGTAAGTAGCTTGCTTCCCAACCACATGGTTCCTGGTTCAGTTCCACTGCATGGCACCTTGGGCAAGTGTCTTCTGCTACAGACTCAGGCCCACTGAAGCCTTGTGAGTGGATTTGGTACACGGAAAGTGAAAGAAGCCCGCCGTATATATATAAATGTGTGTGTATGTGTTTGTGTTTCTCCACCACCACCACCATCACTTGACAACCGATATTGGTGTGTTTACGTCCCCGTAACTTAGAAGTTCGACAAAAGACACCGATAGGATAAGTACTAGGCTTACAAAGAATAAGTCCTGAGGTCGATTTGTTCGACTAAATGCGGTGTTCCAGCATGGCCGCAGTCAAGTGACTGAAAAAGTAAAAGAGTAAAAGAATATATATATATATATATATATATATTATATATATATATATACTTCTCCTGGTTTTAATTATTAGAGTGTGACCATGCTGGAGTACTCTCGTTAAAAGAGTTAACTGAATGTGTGGGCGTTTTCTTATTTCTATATATTCGCTTTATTAAGAGCAAACTTTGTTTAAGTAACATCCTGTTGAGTACGTCGGTCCTCCAAGTATTGTGAGAGTTCCTTTGTGATTCTAAGTTTACGGATCTTCTCCTTCTTGTTTACAAATAAAAGACTGTTTTATAATGTTTCCGGTCACTAGGGTGTTTCTATGTTGTAATATCGTCAGTAAGAGTCAAAAGCTTACATCACCTCGTTTTCTTTGAGTTAAAACATGCGTGCAGAGTGACGTCATCATATGTTAATTTTGCTTCATCATACTTCATCACAAATAATAATTTGTTGACAGCGTAGAGCAGTTTCTCTTTCTCTTTCTCTTTTCTCTTTTACTTGTTTCAGTCATTTGACTGCGGCCATGCTGGAGCATCGCTTTTAGTCGTCTACCAAATCGACCCCAGGACTTGTTCTTTGTAAGCCTAGTACTTATTCTATCGGTGTCTTTTGCCGAACCGCTAAGTTACGTGGTCGTAAACACACCAGCATCGGTTGTCAAGCGATGTTGGTGGGACAAACACAGACACACAAACATATACATACATGCACATATATACATATATACCGCGGGCTTCTTTCAGTTTCCGTCTATCAAATCCACTACAAAGGCTTTGGTCGGTCCGAGGCTATAGTAGAAGACACTTGCCCAAGGTGCCACACAGAGGGAATGATCCCGGAACCATGTGGCTGGTAAGCAAGCTACTTACCACACAGCCACTCCTGCGCCAGTTGTTCATTCCATATGTATTAAGAAGGGGTACCCAATAGAAATCGGAAGTTTGCAATACAATTTTATTCACGTAGTTTTACATGTTTACACTTTTATTGCCTTCAAAGTATTCGCCATTCGAAGCGACGCATCGGCCCAGACGCGTATTCCAATGTTCGAAGCAGGGCTGGAACCCTTGCGAAATGATGCCTTTTAACGTCTCTGTTGTTGTTTTTCTTTTGTTGTTTTTTTCACCTTTTCCACATTTGCAAAGCATTTTCCTTTAAAGACTTTTATTCATTCAGGAGAACAAGAAAAAGGTCGCAAGGAGCAAGTTCAGGTGAATTGGGGGTAGTGATCCAGCGGGGTCATGCCATTTTTGGTCAAAATCTGTCTAACACTTCCGTGAGCAAGCGATTCACAAATTTTGCTGCAACTCCTTTCATTCACAATTCCTCGCTCCGAATTAATAGACAGGAGCTCCAGGGCACATCAGTCATATCAACAAGTTCGTCAATCGTTCGACGACAGTCCCTCAAGATCAGTTCATGAATTTTCGTGATGTTTTCATTCAGTCAGGAGGTCGTCGATCGCCCTGAACAAGGTTGGTATTCAAGCGACAAGTAACCATTCCTAAAGCGTGAAAGACCACTCGTAAACTTGTGTTTTCCTCATGGCAGCGTTCTCGTAAGCTGTTTGAGGCATAAAAATGGTTTCAGTCGCTGTTCCCTCAGCAGAAGACAGAATTTCACGCAAACCTGCTGTTCCTGCGTTTCAACCAACTCAAACATCGACGAACAGGGAAGAAGCACTGCAAAACAAAGGCGTACCACATGGCAGAACCATACTAGATGCCGCCGGTCGACGGGCAAATGCGTGAGGGTCGCATCAAGTGCATTCTAGCGGCGGAAGCACGAACTGCAACGGCTTATTCCACAAAGAACGTTTCTGGTTACTTTTGGGGACATCCTCGTAAATGACAAAGAAATGTTACTCATCGACATGTTTGGTCGATTACATGGCATTAAAAAGCGTTTCACAATCTCTATTACCCAACTACTTTTTAAAGCAATCTCCTTTTCTTTGATTGCCAGAACATAACCTTCAAAATGGGATGTGATGTCATGGTCAGAAGACCATGCGGCTGCACGGGACATTATTGAGGGTTAAATGTCTCTTGGCTAGTTCACACCTCGCCTGAAGGAAGTTATATCATATATTGGTTTCAAATTTTGGCACAAGTCTAGCAAGTCGAGGCTAGTACAAGAGACTGAACAAGGTGCCACGCAGTGGGACTGAACCCGGGACCATATGGTTGGGAAGCAAGCTTCTTACCACACACCCAAGCCTGTGCCTATGTATGTATGAATGTATGTATGTATGTATGTATATATGTATGTATGTATGCATGCATGCATGCATGTATGTATGTATGTATGTATGTATGTATGTATGTATGTATTAAGTGAAGGAAGGCTTTATTTGGGGGAACTGCTAGACTTGTGCCAAAATTTGAAACCGGTGAATGATATCAGTAAGGCGGCGACTTGGTAGAATCGTTAGCACGGCCGAGTAAAATTGTAAGAAAGGGTTTGCATAGGGACAATCACTCTCTAAGTGACCTATCATTTGCCCGGAAATGTGCAGGGCCTATCTTCACCTTCAAATCTTCAAACACAAGCATGTTTGATCTTTAACTTTGCTATTATGTATTGTAT
>NC_043007.1:39568265-39583265 GCF_006345805.1 Octopus sinensis
GACGTAAACACACCAGCATCGGTTGTCAAGCAATGCTAGGGGGACAAACACAGACACAAACAGTCACAAACAGAGTGACTCAAGGATCGAGAGTTTCGTGCGTAAGCACATACCAAATTAGTCAGAAGTCGAAGACATTTCAACACGCTTCTATACATTCAATTACTCTTTTTATTCTTCTTGTTTCAGTCAATTTTTACTGCGGCCTGCTAGAGCATGACCTTGAAGTGTTTTAGTCGAATAAATCACCCACAGGATTTGTGAGTTTAGTACTTATTTATTTTTTTCTTTGCCGAACCGCTAAGTTACGGGGGCGTAAACACACCAGCAACGGTTGTCAAGCGATGTTAGGGGGACAAACACAAACACACAAACATATACACGCACATACATACATACATACATACATACATACATACATGTATATATATATATATACATATATTGGCCTGCTCGCTTAGCCAGCGGGGTGGCGTCATTCGAAGGCTAAAACAATGCGAACGCATTGTGACCAGCGATGGCCTGGTAGGTCACGTGATCACGTGATATATATATATATATATTACATATACATATATACGATGGGCTTCTTTTTAGTTTCCGTCTACCAAATCCACTCACAAGGCTTTAGTTGGCCCAAGGCTACAGCAGATGACACTTGCCCAACGTGCCACACAGTGGAACTGAACCAGGAACCGTGCAGTTAGAAAGCAAACTTTTTACCACACAACCACCCATATATATGCATGTTTATATATATGTATGTACATATGATGTCTGTGTCTGTTTGTGTGTGTAACGATCTATCAAATTCACTCACAAAGCCCAGGGTTGTAGCAGATGGCATCGGCCTAAAGTCCTGCGCAATCCGATTGAACAGGAGATTCTTAGCCACACATCCGTGTCTGCTCCTGTAAGGATATACGTAATTTTATTATTATTAAAAACAGGAAATATTGCGTCGGTTGGGGAAACGGTATTGACACCAGGCTTCGAGGGAATGTGAAATATGACCCCTTATTAGTGAAATTTAGAGGAATTTGATTTAAACAAGTTCATGTTTAAGACAAAATTTCGCGAACCTTTTTATGATATTGCACTGGTTTAAGGCGTCGAGGTGGCAGAATCGGTAGCACACTGGCCAAAATACTTAGCTTCAATTTGGTCCGTCTCCACGTTCTGAGTTCAAATTCCGCCGGCGTCGACTTTACTTTTCATCCTTTCGGTGTCGATAAAATGAGCACCAGTTGAGCATTGAGGTCGACGAAATCGACTAGCCCCTTCCCCCAACATTACAGGTCTTGTGCCTATAATAGAAAGGATATTGCATTGATTCAGCTGCTTTAAAACATCTTCAAAGATAGCCTTATTTCGTACGAAACAAAATTATGTTGTGTCTGAGGAGTCATTCTCTTTTAGAGCCTTATTATTTAACACGAAAAGGCTGCAAGATGCAACGAAAATTTTAGAAACGATAAATAAGTATAGGCGTAGGAGTGGCTGTGTGGTAAGTAGTTTGCTTACCAACCACATGGTTCTGGGTTCAGTCCCACTGCGTGGCACCTTGGGAAAGTGTTTCTATTATAGCCCGGGTCGACCAAAGCCTTGTGAGTAGAGGGAAACTAAAAGAAGCCCGTCGTATATATGTATATATATATATATATGTATGTGTGTGTATATGTTTGTGTGTCTGTGTTTGTCCCCCAACATCACTTGACAACCGATGCTGGTGTGTTTACGTCCCTATAACTTAGCGGTTCGGCAAAAGAGACCGATAGAATAAGTACTAAGCTTCCAAAGAATAAGTATTTGAGACGATTTGCTCGACTAAATGTGGTGCTCCAGCATGGCCGCAGCCAAATAACTGAAACAAGTAAAAGAGTAAGTAAATGAGTGGGAACTGAACCGGTGATTGTGTTAAATAATAAGGCACTAAAATAGACTGAGTCTCCCCGGACACCACAAAATATGCTTCAACACACGAACTCACATAAAGAATCTTGCAAACCGAGTCCATAAACGAAATAAATTTCATGGAAGAAACACGAAAGTTCTGAATAAAATTTATTATTCTTTTTTAAGCAAGACTTTCCTAAAAAATAGTTGGAGACGCATGGCTTAGGGGTTAGGATGTTGGAGACTTGATCGTAAGATTGTAATTTCGATTCCTGGACCGGGGGACGCGTTCTGTTTTTAATTTATTATCTTTAGCAAAACACTTCATTTCACGTTGCTCCAGTTCATCCAGCTGGCAAAAATGGATAATTCTGCGACGGACCAGTTTCCGTCTAGTTGGGGAATATATACGCCAGGAAAACCGGGAAAACGGCCAAATGAGACAATATGGCTCTCGAAGAAACTTTACTTTCTTTCTTTTCATTGACACTTGTAATGTTTTTTAAGGAAAATACTGACGTTTACAAGCTGTTTTATTATATATGTATATATATTTCTCTGTATGTAAGGCGGTGAGCAGGCAGAATCGTTAGCACGCCGGGCAAAATGCTTGGCGACAGTTCTTCCGTCTTGAGTTCAAATTCGCCGAGGTCGACTTTGCTTTCATCATTTCAGGGTTGATAAAATAAGTACCAGTTGAACACTGGGTTGCATCTAACCGCCTCATCCCATCCCCCGAACTTGTGGGCCGTGTGCCGACATTTTGAATTGACATTTCTATGAATGAATGGATGGATTTGAGCATATGCATGTTAATGTATGTATTTATGCATCTGTATGTATGCGTATATATATATATTTGAATGAATATATATATATATATATATATATATATACATACATACATAGATATATAATGTTTATTCTCCGATTTGAAGCGACAAATGACTGAAAAATGATGAGCTAACCTCAAGCAGAATCGAACTCACAAATCGACGCTTTCATGGTTCCTTGTGAATCTGATTGGTCAAACGCTCACCCATCAATTTCGGTCAAATTTAGTTAATATATACTACTTAAATAATATTTTCTATTCATATAAAAATTAATTATATATATATATATGTGTGTGTGTGTGTGTGTGTGTGTGTGTGTGTGTGCGTGTGTGTGTGTGTATGTGTGTGTGTATGTGTTGGTATGTATGAATTTATGTATGTAGTATGCATGCAGTGTGTATGCATATATGTGTGTGTGCCCGTATGTAAGCATGTATGTATCTGTATGTGTTTCATGTGTGTGTGTGTGTGTGTGTGTGTGTGTATGTGTGTATGTGTGCGTGCATGCGTATGTGTGTGTGTATTTATGTTTTTAATTTTAGATTATTTAAGTTCCCACGGTAGAATTTGTATCGGTCATTATGAAAAAAACAAAGCACTTTTTGTTGCGCATAAGTGAGTTATCATGTGTGCACATCTACGTGTGTGTGTGTATGCACGTGAGTTAGTGTGTGTCCGTGTGTGTCTGTGTGTGTGTGTGTATGCACGTGCGTTAGTGTGTGTCCGTGTGTGTCTGTGTGTGTGTGAGCATCGATATTTATATATACATATATATATGTACATGCATATGTACATACATACACCTAAACTTACATATGTATAAGCACTTATCTAGAAGCATTCAATCACATTAGTAGCGTATATATATTTCTTTACTATACATGCTTATGTCATCCGCACGTGATCGCCCTTGCGTAAATTCCAGGAAATTTAAATGGAAAAGAACATCTTCATAAACATATGCACATAGATATACGAGGAGGTACTCAAAAGTAACCGGAAGCGTTTACTGTGAGACAAGCCCGTTGTAGTTCAGGCTTCCGCCGCTAGAAGCAGATTGATGCGCCCTTCGGACATCAGTCTCCCGACCAGCAGCTTCTCGTGAGATTGTAATGCAACATGGCGCGTCTTTAATTTGCAGTGCCTCTTCTTTGTTTGTCGGTTTTTTGCGATGGCTGAAATGAAGGATCAGCGTGCTTCCGTGAAATTGCTTCCTGCTGAGGAAGACGGTGGCTGAAACAGTTGTCATGCTTCAAACAGCTTATGAGGATGCCATGCCGCCATGAACAAAACACAAGTTTACGCTTTAGGAATGATAACTTGTCGCTTGAAGACCAACCTCGTTCAGGGCGATCGTCGACATCCCGAATAAATGAAAAGAGGAAAATTCATGAACTGATCACCGAATAATTGCCGAACCATCACCGAACAATTATTCTTTTACTCTTTTACTTGTTCCAGTCATTTGACTGCGGCCATGCTGCGGCACCGCATTTAGTCGAGCAAATCGACCCCAGGACTTATTCTTTGGAAGACTAGTACTTATTCTATGGGTCTCTTTTGAGTAGACTCGTTGAGTGTAGACTCAACACATTCCTAAGACGGAGACAAAATCAATGAAACGTTGCTGGGGTTTTCCGTTTCGCGGACATTAATGTCTCGTCTAATGTCGTTGGGGGGAATAAACAACATATGGTGAACTACAGCAAAATTTACAGCTCTTTTATTTGGATAAAGGACAAAAAGATTTCGTTATTCTCTTTTACTCTCTTTTACTTGTTTCAGTCATTTGACTGCGGCCATGCTAGAGCACCGCATTTAGTCGAGCAAATCGACCCCAGGACTTATTCTTTGGAAGACTAATACTTATTCTATCGGTCTCTTTTGCCGAACTGCTAAGTTACGGGGACGTAAACATACCACCATCGGTTGCCAAGCGATGTTGGTGAAGACAAACACAGACACACAAACATATACACACATATGCATATATATATATATGCACATATATACGACGGGCTTCTTTCAGGTTCTGTCTACCAAATCCACTCACAAGGCTTTGGTCTGCCCGAGCCTATAGTAAAAGACACTTGCCCAAGCTGCCACGCAGTGGGACTGAACCCAGAACCATGTGGTTGGTAAGCAAGCTACTTACACACAGCCTCTTCTGCGCCTATTCATAAATTATACCACCGCGGCGTTCGAGCGAGCCAGCGGCGATGATCGATCTTGATATGAATGGTGTGTCCTAGAGCTCCTACAAGCGAATTTTGAGCGAGAAATTCCGAAAGAAAGAATTACAGCAAAGTTTGTACCTCGCTTGCTTACCGAAGATCAAAAGCAGTGCCGACTGAATACGGGTCGTGAACTGAAAGAAGAGCTCGAGATTAATCCGGACTTTTTTCGAAGGTCATCACTGGTAACCAAAGCTGGAGTTACAGCATTTGCAGATGTGGAAAAGGTGAAGAAAAAAATAAACAACTGAGGCGTTAAAAGGCATCACTTCGCAAGGGTTCCAGCACTGCTTCGAACAGTGAAAAACGCGTTTGTGCCGATGCGTAGCTTCGAATGGAGAATAATTTGAAGGCGATAAGAGTGTACACATATAAAACTAAGTTAATAAAATAATATCGCAAAATTCCCTCTGGATATCCTTTCGTATGTGGAAGCACTCCGTCGGTTACGACGACGAGGGTTCCGGTTGATCCGATCAACGGAACAGCCTGCTCGTGAAATTAACGTGTAAGTGGCTGAGCACTCCACAGACACGTGTACCCTTAACGTAGTTCTCGGGGATATTCGGCGTGACACAGAGAGTGACAAGGCCGGCCCTTTGAAATACAGGTACAACAGAAACAAGAAGTAAGAGTGAGAGAAAGTTGTGGTGAAAGAGTACAGCAGGGATCACCACCATCCCTGCCGGAGCCTCGTGGAGCTTTAGGTGTTTTCGCTCAATAAACACTCACAACGCCCGGTCTGGGAATCGAAACCACGATCCTACGACCACGAGCCCGCTGCCCTAACCACTGGGCCATTGCGCCTCCCCTCTCGTATGTATGTAATGTATGAATGACCACGGGATTGCACCTAGAAAGTTCCCATCCGAGGCACAAGTCCGCGCAAAGTTGTTGATGGAAGACTTGTACTCGCCCATGTATACCAGCCTCCCCTCTCCACGTCGCCGATGTTATCGAAGGGAGACAAAAGCTATATACCTTGGCACAACTTGTGTCTACAGCTGAGTGAACTGGAGCAACGTGAAATAAAGTGTCTTGCTCAAGAACACAACACTCAGCCCGGTCCGGGAATCGATCTCACAAGCTTATGATTGAAGCCCGACCCTCTAACCACTGAGCCATGAGAGGAAGCTTGGTATGCTACTACGTGGTTACAGATTCAGTCCGACTGAGTGGCACAACGGACAAGTGTCTTCTGCTATAACCCCGTTTCGAATAATGCCGCCTGAGTAAATTTGTGAGACAGAAATTGTGTAGAAGCCCGTCGTTTATAATATGTGTAGAGTAATCCCTCGACTATCGCGGGCGTTACGTTCCAAAACCTCCCACAGGAATAATCAAAATCTAAAAAACTATAAAAGCCTATCGGCCGCAGAAACCAGCAATATACTGAGGAGTCCTCGATATAAATTTACATATATTAGCCAAAAAAATACGCGATGTACTGAGTACACAATAGGTGAACCGCGATATAGCGAGGGATTACTGTATACACACACACATACATACACATCTGAAATGTAGTTGCGGTTAGAAAGAGCATTCAACCGTAGAAACCATGTCAGAACAGAGAATGGAGCCTGGAGCGGTCCCGGCCTTACCAGCTCCTGTCAAACCATTCAACCCATGTCAGCATGGAAAACAAACATTAAGGGAAGATAATGAATGATATATATACACACAATATATATATATATATATATATATATAATATATATATATATATATATATATATATATTATATATATAATATATATATATATATATATATATATATATATATATACATATACATATATCATACGTGTGTATGTACTTGTGTGATGTACTTACTTCTTTGTGTATGTGTGTGTGTGTCTGTGTGTGTGTGAGAGAGAGAGAGAGAGAGAGAGAGAGACATATACACGCATGGGATGGTTTTAGTACCGTGATTTAGTTGCTCAGACTATATTGTGAACAGTTTTGGCAACAATGTCATTACATGTAGAGGTTCGTTGTGAGTGGTAAAGCCTGTTAAGATTTGTGATATCTTCCACATTGGCATGTTACAGGTGACATGTATATATCGGTATCGTGGACTGGAATCAACCCTGTTTTTTTTATTGATCAGGTATTTAGTAGCTAACTCCTCTTCCTGTTCAGCGCTCTTTATAGATGAGATATATCGCCGCATCTGTGATAAGTCCATTTATCCATCAACGTTCATTAGATTAGACATAACCAATGTATTATCTCAGTTTCACATTTTACCTGTTTAAAATTTTACCTGAAGATGGTGATTTGTATGTTATGATGTAATTTTTAAACCCCATTAGCGTTCTCTTTTTATAACTACACCACAGATGGAACCAACCCCAAAACCGGATCTACCGTTTAAAATGGATTTGGTACTTACACATTTGCAGTATCCTTCCAAAATTTGATACTTTCATTGTTGTCCGCCTCGCTTTGAAGTCTGTGTTATTTTACCTACCCATTTCTGATGTCCTTCGTGTTGATGTCTCTAGATCCTATTGAATCCTATAACAAATATTATATATATATATAATATATATATATATATATATATATATATGATGGATTCTCTTATCGTAAACGGCAAATGAGGGTTCAGTAAAACAAAGCGTTGATCATGCTCTGTTGACACGAATGTGTCTCTTGGGGCCTGCCGGTGCCTTGCAGACCTTTTGGCAGATGGAACAGGTTGAGGACTCTTGTGGATCGTTCACTGTGTATTCTTGAGTGGACGGCAAGGCCTGTTTTGCTTCGTGCTACAAAACCATAATGACAGGTAAGATTTTTATTTAGAGGAGCAGCGTTTTGCCACGGTGCCTTCGTGCTTGCACAAAGTGAGTCCCGATGAAGGAGTCGACTTTGCTCAAATCTTTGAACTGAGGAGAAGCAGGACTGGTGCCAGATTCTGCGTTTTGATGCTTTGTTTTCCCAGGAAGAAAAGGAATTGTTGCATCGCTTTTAGTTTACCTTTGAAGCGCAAGAGCGGCTTTCCTACAGACCTTCCAGTTGGGAATTAATCAGATCATCTCTCACGTATGAGTGATTTAGATAGTGGTCGATAACGTGTTTTTGAATTATATATATATATGATTTGAATAACACCTGTGTTTAACTCCATTTCACTTAACCCTGGAATTTATACCTTTATAACTAAGCTGTAATATATTTGGCACGTGTGAACTTTTGCTACGCTGGTAACTATTTATTTTTTCCTTGTTATTCGTACACAATGAAAAATTATACATAGATTTATATATATATATATTATATATATATATATATATATATATATTATATATATATATACATATACAACACACATGCACACACACATATATATATATATATATAGGTAGATAGATAGATAGATAGATAGATAGATAGATAGATAGATAGATAGATAGATAGATAGATAGATAGATAGATAGATAGATAGATAGACAGATAGATAAATAGATAGATAGATACACACGCACACATGTAAATCATATTTTCCGTTTGTAGTCTTTTTATTTAATCCTCAAAAAATTACACAGATGTGTAGAATGATCCGGTGGTGATGCTGGACTTTGTATTTTTCATAGCTCCCATGGTTACCGAGATAATCTACTATAATAATACTCTTGTGTTTATGAATGAGAAAGGAAGGGGTGACGTAATACTTGGTAGTGGGATGATGAAAATTGTACGCTAAAAAATTAATCAAACAGCGTTTCAATTCTGTGTGAATATATGTATGTGTATGTAAAAGGGGAGTATGTGAATATGTGTGCCTGTGTGTGTGTTTGTGTGTGTATGTATGTGTGTGCGTGTGAGCGCGCAAAGGAAGTGCGATGGTTCATCTTTGTTCGCTTAGTATTTGGGTTCATTTTTTGATTTGGATGAATCTTGGTTGATTTTTTCCTTTTGTTGGTTAGTTATTTTTAGCGTTTTCACAGAAATAAGTCATTCTAAAATTGATTTTTAATGTAAGCGTGCCCAAACAAATCGAATGCTTATACAGAGCAGGTTCTACAGCCACATCATCGAAACCGACCGGGTGAAACCGGGCTTAGCTGCTAATATATCTGCATTGAGTGTGAGTGTGTCTGTTGTGGTTTCTTGATGTTGGTTGAGGAGCTGTGGAGTTCAATATGGAACATTATTGTGTTTGTTGATGTATATTGATCTATATTGTTTATATTGTATTATTGTGTATATATATGTACGAATATGAGTATGTATGCATATTTTATTTATATGTAAATTATTTAGGATTTGTACTCATACTTGCATTAGAATCTCTGAAGAGGCCGTAAGTTATTCTTGTTAATGTCTCATTTATACCTGCATTTATGGCTAATCGGTTAAATGAGACATACCTGTCTTCATGGCCGAAACAGCTGTCAGGTTCAATGTAAATGTATTTTTATGTCTTGTTATATTTATTTAGTTATATTTCACCATATTGATTGTAATTATTGTACTGTATTTATGTATAATATCATTGCTATTGTGTAGTGTTTTAATAAAGTATATGATTCGGTACTATCTGACAGTTGATTGATTTAGATATATTTCTCCATTTTCACCATTTTGTATATATATATATATATATATATATATATATATATATATATATATATATATATATATATATATGCAACCAAGACCCCATGAACTATCAACTTCGTAAACAAACTTTAAACCCTACTAGAAATCAATGAAAGACAAATCGAATGCCATGAGAAGATAGGATACAAACAGTTCACACACAAATAAACAAGTACAATAGACATATATATATATATATATATATATATATATATATATATATATATATATATATAATACATATGCATGTATGCACGTATGTATGTATGTGTATAGCTTACCCGGATCTTAATTTTTAAAATAAAGTATGTTATTGTTATTGTTATAGGAAGCTGAGTCAATGTTCGCAAACGTTCTGAGCTCTAATCCTGTCCGGGTCAACTTGTTTTGTTTCCTACGGAGTTGATAGAATCTAATATCAGTGAAATAATGGAGTAGATTTAATTCAACGAAATACCACTACCCAAAATTTCAGGCCTTGTACCTATGTTAGTAGCAATTTCTTATACGTCATCGGTGTTTTAATTTTTGGCATTATATTACACTATGGTATCCATAGCGTATTCAATCCAGTTTTGTACTGTTTTCTATGTTAAAATACTGTATTTTTAACTAATGTTGTTGTTACTAACGCCGTATATTATATTGTGTAATGTTCCAGAGGTAATGGTGTCATTGAGACCCAATGGTGTCATTGAGACCCAAAGGTGTCAGGTAATGCTGAATAAGTGCTACGGATAGACCATAGTTAAGTTCCAAATTCGGTGATTTTGCGAATAAGGTGTTCAGCGTTGGTCAAATGTCAGCATGTGCATATAACATTTTTATTTCGTAATAACATAAACCAACGCTGTGTAGATTTTAGAACATTTGTAGATAGGTCTTAGAGCTGTTTCCGGGATATTTATTATATTCCTTCATCGGACACAGTGTGAGGGGATGGTTAAAAAATGATTAATTTAGATAAGATATAAAATAGAGAGTGAGGTCGAGGAAATAAAAAAAATAGATGTGAGATATGTAGGGATATTGCATTTGTAGATCCATTTTTTAAGGCAGAATGGTATACATATAATATTCCAATACCTTATGAGTAAAATCCAATAGAATTTATAATTGGTTATTCCAAGTATAGAGTTTATATACAGTGTTATTGAATCCAGGGTTATCCTGGAAACAGCTGTAATACCTATCTATAAATGTTCTAAAATCTACACAGCCTTGGTTTTTTTTATCTCATTACGAAATAAAATTTATATATATATATAATATATATATATATATATATATATATATATATATATATATATATAATACAAATGGGACAAGAACGCAAAACATCCGGAGAGTTAGGTGATACAAAAATGGGACAACAAAACACCCAGATGGACGATACAAAGAAAACGAGGACGGGTCATTCGAAGTTTTCTTTCTTCAGTCGACTACCAGATTATCGTCGCAATTTCGGCTGATTATACTCGAGATTGCTACATTCTGGCGAGCCCCAAGGAAAAACTAAGCTAAAAGCATTAGATTCTTTAGAAGAAAGCAGAAAATGTATACAAAAACAAGGACGGAAAAAAACGGACAATGCTACACAAATACAATAAAAATAATAACAGGACATAACAACAGGTGTCTTTCGACTAAGGACATATATTATATATATATATATATATATATATTTACAAAATGAGCGCTATCAGCTGGGAGCTATTTTGCATACATGAATAAAATGTTTCACATGATTCCAACACGGAATTTGGCAATATAGTTTAATAAGATGTCCAAACGGTCCCATGACCTTTAATAAGATATAAAATAAAATAAAATAAAATAATGAAATAAGTGTAATAAAAGAAGGACAGATCAACAATCTGCTATTATTTGTTTTAACTGTTTTCCTACAAATTTCAATGAAAACACTTATAGCCACGGTTAGAAACGGAGTACAGACTAGGACGGACAAAACACCAAGAACAAGTTTAACAAATACGATGATGAAGACGATGATGATGATGATGATGATGATGATGATGATGATGACGACGACGATAATGATGATGGTCATCGTCGTCATCATCATCGTCATCGCAGACGACGTCTTTGACACTATTATTATTTACTCTAGTTGGTAACCTCAGAACGGACAGCAGCCTGTTGTCAGAGGTTTCGCAGTGTCTCTTTCCGCAAATTATAAGCTTTGGTACTTGGATGTTAAATTATCGTGGGAGACACTTAACACTCAAGGACCACCACCATTGTTATTATTATCAATATTGTTATTATTGTTATTATTATTGTTGTTGTTGTTATTATTATTATTATTATTATTATTATATTATTATTATTATTATTATTATTATTATTCTATATTTGACTTTTGCTTTACATTTGTACAAGTTGGCTCCAAATCTCACCCAGAGACCTCAAGAGACAAGCTGGAAGCTCCTGTTGGTGTTATGCCTAGGGTGCCATATATTTGGTTTTGTACTTAGTGTTGTACTAGTGAATGTTTATTATTATTATTATTATTATTTTTATTATTATTATTATTATTATTATTATTATTATTATTATTATTATTATTATAAGTAGTAGTAGTTGTTGTAATGGTAGCAGCAGCAGCAGTAGCAGCAGTAGTGGTAGTAATGCTAGTAGTAGTAGTAGTAGTAGTAGTAGTAGTAGTAGTAGTAGTAGTAGTAGTAGTAGTAGTATTGAGTGAGAGAGCTAAGCATGCCATCAAGATGAAACTGGAGTACAAATATACGGAGTCCAATATACCCATCAGTACTACCCGTCTGATAAGGGTACACCAGACACATGCATCACAACCCTTTGTGTTTGACATGGTGATTTCATATAAAGATAGACAGCGCATGACTTGGTAGCGAGGGCTTGGTCCTGTGCAGCAATGATCAGGCTTTCGATGGTACGCTTCAAATCACCTCGCTCAAGCCGTGTCCTCAACACTGTATTATCCTTAACGTCCTGTGTATTCCTTTCAAACTGTCCATGCGTTCTCATTTCAAGAAGGTCTTCTTTTCTCTTCTACTCAGCTCTTTTGTTAAACGCTTCCTTACCCATCATTTCATCTGCATTTACACACATATCTTTCACGGCATATTGCAGCAGGTCTTCATCACTATTTATTAAATATTCGGCAACAGTTCTCCTTTCACCCCTTATATAATGGTCTATACTAATTAGTCCCCTGCTACCGCTCTTTGTTTTCATATACAATCTATTACGTTTACTTTAGGGTGTAGCGCCCCATGCAGCGTCATCAACTTTCTCCTCCTTCTATCCAGTGTTGATATTTCTTCCTTAGTCCATTTGAGGATGGATGCACTATATCTGACCACCGCAACTGCTCAGATATTCATTGCGGTAATCAAACTTTTGACATTCATGTTGGATTTCAACACCATTTTCACCCTTTTTTGATACGTCTCTCTGATCTTGGCGTTCACTTCTACGTGTAGAATGTCATCCAACTCCCAAATGCCTAAATATCTATATTCACTACTTTTGGGTTTACCAATGGTCTCTCCTGATGGTGACCGCAGTCCTCTGTAAGCTGCTTTCTTCCTTCTTTTCATATTAAGTACTGAGCATTTCATAATCCCAAATTCCATACCGATATCCCTAACACATTTCTAGACTGTTTTGGTCAAGGAATCTATCTGTTTTTCAGATTTCCCAAACAATTTCAGGTTATCCATAAACAGAAGTATTTACACTTCAATGCCAGACTTGTTTGCGAGCCTCTTGGCCAACGTCTACTGCAACTGGCAACAAAACGGGAGAATTCCTGCTTTTGTTTGTCGAGGAGTGGGGACGTTATAGGGAACTTTAGGCCCATCACTCTGCCCCATGCAGAGTTGAAGATTTTGGCCAAGGTGATAGCCAAGAGATTGGTGCTTGTCGTAGACAAGCTGATTGGCAAGGCGCAGACATGCGCCGTATCAACCAGGTCAATACACGATAATCTCCATCTCATGCGCTACATCATAGAGATGGTGGGTAACGAAGCTGGCGCGGGTGGGGCTTTGATCAATTTAGATCAGAGTAAAGCCTTCGATAGGGTCGACCATCGACACCTGGCAGCTGTTCTCAAGGCAGCCGGTTTCGGTCCAGTCTTTCGCGGGCGGATCGCTGCTTTGTACAGCAACATCTGCTCGGTGATACGGGTGAACGGTCACCTTTCGGAGCCGTTCGACATCTCGCGTTCTGTTCGCCAAAGATGCCCTCTCTCCTCCCTTCTGTACGTGTTGATTCTCGAGCCATTACTGCGGAAGTTGGAGGCTTTGAGTGGTATCCCGCACGATCTAGGATGTGGAAACAGCGTGTCTGCCTATGCCGACGACGTCACCGTGATGGTGTCGAGCCACAGGCACATTGACCTGATCGGCGAAACGCTAAACGAGTACGAAGCGGTGACAGGTGCAAAGATTAACGCGAAAAAGTCCGTAGGCTTGCAACTGGGCACCTGGAGAGGCAAGTCCATGCCGTCCAACAGCGTCGTAGGGCGCTGGACAGACGGACCCGTTAAACTGCTCGGGGTCTGGTTCGGTCCGGACCTCCAAGTGGATAAAAACTGGGAAGAAGTGACGAACAGGGTGGCCAATCTCACCCAGAAATGGACCGAGAGGAAGCTGTCCCTAAAAGGTCGAGCGGAGGTAGCGTATGCGTACATCGCATCCGTTATCTATTACCGATTGACCGTCGTCCCTCTGGTTGGCCGAGCTGGTGCGCTTGCTCTTCGACTTTTTGTGGAAGGGTCAGGTACCACTGGTCAGGCGCTCCATCTGCTGTCAATGACCGCTGAACGGAGGCCTTGGCCGTGGTTACTGATGCGCTCAGGCTACGAGTTATTATTATTATTATTATTATTATTATTATTATTATTATTATTAATTATTATTATTATTATATTATTATTATCATTCAGTAGTTTTATTTTTATAACGTGCTTTTACTTCACTACGGAGCGCAGCTCCGTGTGCCTTGGGTATGTGCTGTGATTTGTTGTGATGCTCTTATGGTTACTGTATTGAAATTGTTCTGCGTAGGATGTGTGCAGTGCCTAGTAGTGCAATTTTCTGTATGTTTTATGTGTTTGTAAGTCCTGGTGTTTTTGTTATGTATTTGTCTGAATATTTTTTTATCATGCCTAATGCACCTACTATGATAGGAATTGTTTCTGTTTTTAGATTCCACATTCTGGTTACCTCTAATGAGCCAGGCAGGGCTCGAGAAGGAACAAACAATAAATATGACTAGGTTGTTAGAATACCTACATTGCTAGAAATAAGTTTTATCACTACACTAGCAGTATCGCCCGGCGTTGCTCGGGTTAATTTCGACCCTTTAGAATTGAAATTTTTGAAAAGTAAAAATTTTGCATTATGTAGCTTGT
>NC_043007.1:39588265-39595765 GCF_006345805.1 Octopus sinensis
ATAGCCCACGCAACCCAGGAAAAATAGACGAAGACACATTAGCTGGTACAACCCCCACCCCCCCTTCAACCGTGAGGTCGCTACACCGTAGCTAAGATCTTTTTCACTCTCCTACAGAAACACTTCCCCACCCAACATAAGTACTACACTATCCTGAATAAGAACACTATTAGACTCTCCTACTCTACCACGCCCAATCTAGCCAGGAACCTAGCAACAACAATGTGAAAAACTTAACATATCTACTTTCCCTCCGGGGCCCATCCAACGTCCGATAGCAGTTGCAACTGCCATGATAAAACCACCTGCCCCCTCAACAACAACTGCCTACAGAGGGACCTAGTATATAAATGCGAGGTAAGATCAGGCCTTGACGATAAATGTAAATCCTACATTGGAATGACGTCAAACAGCTTTAAGACCCGCTGGTACGCACATACACACTCGTTCCGGCGACAGGATAAATCCAACCAAACTACCTCGCCGCCCACATCTGGTACCTATTATATAATATATATATATATATAATATATAATATATATATATATTATATATATTATATATATATATATATATATATATATATATATACAAAATTTAAAGGACTGCCCACTAAAAAGTGGACATTCAATATACTAGATATAGACGTCATAATCGCTATTTTCCACGAAGAATGTGTTCTCAAGAAAAAACTCAGCAAAAAACCAAAGTGTAAAAAAATAAGCAAGACAAATGAAAATATACGAAATAAAAAACGATTACCTATGTACTAATTAGTTTCACTTGTTAATATTCACGTGTATGCACACGCGAACATCTGCAAGATCATCAGCATAGTCTGTCGTTTACAAACAATTTCCAGAACTAGATACAGAACGCCTTCCCGCATGCATAGAGTTCGACAAATTAGAGAATATTTTTTTATTTAAAATTGAATACCCAAACACTCTGGCTGTGACACCAAGGCTGAGGGCACAAAGTGAGGAACGCATGTGCTAGGTTCCGGGGCCGTCTAGAATCCCTGGTTGAAGTTCTGTGCAGCTATTTTGAGTAAACTGTTACCTCCAGCCATAATCTACTTCATAGATTTTGATTTTTTTAAATACTTTTATTTTTGGATGGAAATATTGTATTTTATCCTTCATTTGTGCAACTAAACAGCAACACTTTAAACATTATATGTCCAAAGAACCAATCAGATATTGGCCAGCAATTGATAATAATCGAAGATATTACTAGACCCAGTTTGTGAATGATATAGAAATATATCTTTCCCTCTAGATATAACAGATATACTACATGCAAAAGCGTGTATAAGTACACTAGCAGTATCGCCCGGCGTTGCTCGGGTTTGTAAGGGAAATAACTGTATAAGCATTTTTAGAGAGTTACTTCCTTTATAGATGCCAATTCGGGCTTTCTTAGCCATTTCTGTTTTGGTGTCTTCAAGCCATGAAGTCGTTGTTCTAAAAGAACGCTGGTCTCCTTGACAACGCATTACGACGTTGATTTCCTTAAACTCCCTTCCCCACAGCTTCACGAGGGAGGGAAGAAGGGGGAGAAGCAATACAGGTGCAGCTGTGACCATGGACGCCAACTCCGCCGCCATCGACACACGAAAAATTATGCATTAAAATGGAATAAAAAATGATGTTAAATTATTTTTAAAATCGTAGACTCATCGTAGACGCGCGATAATAGCCAGACGGGCTCGATATGAATCACGACTATAAGATACCCGAATTTGGTTAAACTGCACCGCAAAATGTGGGAGGAGTTAGGAATCTAAATCGTAGGAGACAGACACTCACACAACTACAGTTTTATATATAAAAATATGCTACGCATACATAAGTCCCATAAATTGAATTATTGTAAACACTATAATGAGAAACTCATAAAAACAGCAAGAAATTTATGTCGCATCGAACAAGAAACCGACAGTAAGAAATATGATTCAAAAACATGAGAATTATAAGTTTGCTATTCAACCTCAAACCACCACCTGAAAGTCATGGAATACATTTTGGATAGCTAACGTATCACACAGGCTTCAATATACATATGTAAGTTGTATACTTCATAACTTAAGCTTTTAGAAAGGACAGACATGTATAATAGTTTATTGCCAGTTGATAATGCATTTACAATTCAGATCATTGCAGCATATTACAATAACGGAAGCGAAATGAAACGAAACAGAAACAGAAAAAAAGCATTAATTTATAATACAAGCATACTATTTATAGTACCGCAAAAAAGAAAACTGGAAGTTTATGTATTAGTCGAAGTAATGTCCTCATCTTGATAGTTGCTTTCACTACGTTTCGGATGTGTTCGCTCCAGACTGCTTCAGGTGTCTTGTAATTTATGTTAGTGTGTTGCCTCGATGTGTGTCGTCATGATAGATCGCTAGCCACTACACGTTCTTCATTTTTTCTCCTTGTTTCTTTCTATGGAAGAGCGTAGGCTCGAAACGTTAAAGACGTTTTCACTTTCCGAGCGTCAAGCTGATACATCTGTTTGTTGTCTAAACCACCTGTCTTCGTCTTTTGTTTTTTGTGAATTCTCCCTATATATGTGTGTCTGTGTGAGAGAGAGAGAGGGTGTGTGTATGTGTGTGTATGTGTGTGAGTGTGTGTATGTGTGTGCGTGTGTATGTGTGTGTGTGGAGGCGCAATGGCCCAGTGGTTAGGGTAGCGGACTCGCAGCCGTGGGATCGCGGTTTCGATTCCCAGACCGGACGTTGTGAGTGTTTATTGAACGAAAACACCTAAAGTTACACGAGGATCCAGCAGGGGGCGGTGGCGAACCCTGCTGTACTCTTTCACCACAACTCTCTCTTTCTCTTTCTTCCTGTTTCTGTTGTACCTATATTTCAAAGGACCAGCCTTGTCACACTCCGTGTCACGCTGATTTCCCCAAGAACTACGTTAACGGCACACGCGTCTGTGGAGTGCTCAGCCACTTACACGTTAATTCCACGGATCAACTGGAACCTTCGTCGTCGTAGCCGACGGAGAGTCACGATACACACACACACACAATAGAGCAAGAGAAAGACAAAAGAAAGTGAAATGTTTTATTCTCTTAAAGTGAGCAATAATAATGTTTCATCTACCTATGTGATTTATTATACCTTAACCGTTTTGAACGATGAAGATTTGAAGTAGAAATATAGAAGAATATATGCGAAGATTAACAAATTCCGTACTGGCTCTGTGTCAAAATTCACAGATTTTCATTTCAACCGTTTTACTATCAAGGACCCCTTTTAATTTAAATAAGTTTTCCCACGGACCCCAGGATATTGAAAAATCTGTCAGTTTAACATATTCACGGATCCCCAATACTACCTTTGCGGATCACCAGGGGTCCGCGGACCACAGGTTGGGAATCACTGCTCTGGCTTATATCCGAACACATTTTAACTGAAAGTAGGATCAAATCTTAAAATGCTTCTTGACGTACTTTTACGCTTAAAGATATTGCGTAGTCCTTTTATATAATGGTGAGAAGTACTATTAAAACAGGTTTCATCTAAAGACAATGAAAATACACATTAACTTATATGGGATACCAACGTATTCAAAACTGTAATAGGCAGATTAGAGTTCATTATATATTGTAATTTTTCATTAGGGTTTTCCATAAAGGTAAAACTTATTAGTATCAAGGTTTATAGCGACATCCGATATTCTGACTACACTAAGGCTTCTATGTATCAACCACCATTCTTAAATCTAATTCTTTGGATGTCTCTATAAGATCTTTTCTGAATATGTATAAAATGTCACCGTTCATACAACACAAGTCTATTAAACTATTGTACTTGATTCCAATATTATCTCGTCCTCAGATGATAAACACCATTTATCTTCCATTCAAATAATAGTGCTTCTGTAACTAAATGGTTTCAGCGGCATCAACGATGGAAAACATTAAGAATTCACGCAATTCCATGTAATAGAATTTCTTTATAAAGCTTTAGCTTTCGCAAATAATCCTATCTACTTCATAAAAACCTTAGTTTTCGCTTATAATTATATCTCAATTAGTGAATCTGATATCGGAATTATGCACGCGTGGAAGTCCCTGCCACTCTTTGATAACTCATTTTGAGTAAAAAACAACAGTGAGGGAGAGGCATGATATCCCCATGGTGTTTTATAAAGTGGCTCGCATTCAGGAAATTATTGGAATATATATATATATATATATATATATATATATATATATATATATATATATATAGTATATATATATATATATATAATATATATAATATATATACATATATATATAATATATATTATATATATATATGTATGTACATATGTATATATGTATATATATATATGTATGTATGTAGATATATATGTATATTATATATATGAGAGGAGAGATTAGAGCATGTATATAGTTAGAATGTAATAGAGAGATAGAGAGAGAGAGATAAAGAGAGAGAGAGATAGTGAGAGCGAGAGTGAATGAGAGAGAGAGAAAGAGAGAGAGAGGTACACATATATTTATATATATGTGTGTATATGTATGTATATACATATGTATATATGTGTGTATATGTATGTCTATGTAATGTACATGTATGTACATATACGTATATAAATATCCATATATATATATTACAATTATATAGTAATATATATATATATACACACATACACACACACACACATATATATATATATATATATATATACTTGTATGTGACGTGTGTGTGTGTGTCTGTGTGTCTGTATGTGTGTGCACGCGCGTATCTACATCTGTGTGTGTGTCTACACTCAAAATCGTTAAGCATACAAGAACCTCACAATGGAGAAAATCTTAATTTGGCTAATTGAAGCTTTCATTGCTTAAGTGTGCTCAACATCTAAATAACAATTCGTTAGGGGTTATGACCAACACCTAAATGGTTAAACGGAATGCATGATTGCCAAATATCTTCACACATCGACTATGTGCATATATTTTCCTCACACCTGGATGTGTATTCGCCGACATCAAGAGGTAGTTGCGAGCAATGGCTTCCACAGCCGGCCGGTATACTGGTTACTAGGGTTACTAGGGATTTAATATAAAGGGAAGGAAGCGAATATATTTTAGACAAGAAAAATACACTTCTATATTTCTGTTATGAAGACTACATAATATGCATTAGTCGGGATGGTGATGTTCTCATCTTCATTGTCGCTTTCACTACGTTTCGGCCTTTGAGCGCTCCAGCCTTCTTCAGGTCTCTTATGATCCACTTTACTGCCATGCCTGAGATTGGACTCGGAACCTTCTGCGAGTTCACTGCATTTCAGCGCCCTTATCCACTACGCTACATAAAGAAAACAAGAGCGTACACAGCAGAAACATAGTGTAGGAACACTCCGTCGGTTGCGACGATGAGGGTCCCGGCTGATACGATCAACGGAACAGCTTACTCGTGATATTAACGTGCAAGTGGCTGAGCACTCCACAGACACGTGTACCCTTAACGTAGTTCTCGAGGAGATTCAGCGTGACACACAGAATGTGACAAGGCTGGCCCTTTGAAATACAGGTACAAGAGACACAGGAAGAAAGAGCGAGAGAAAGTTGTGGTGAAAGAGTACAGCAGGGTTCACCACCACCCCCTGCCGGAGCCTCGTGGAGCTTTAGGTGTTTTCGCTCAATAAACACTCACAATGCCCGGTCTGGGAATCGAAACCGTGATCCTCCGACCGCGAGTCCGCTGCCCTAACCACTGGGCCATTGCGCCTCCACAAGCAGAAACATACTGAAAGCAACAATGAAGATGAGGATATCTTCATATAAAGAAAAGTTCAGTTTTACAGTGATAGTAAAAACAATTTTAGAGCGCTGTACCAGCATTGATACTAAGTAAGAAAGCATAAAATACCGTATAGAAATTAATACATGATAACTGGAGACATAGAGTTTCTTAGGTTATATCTTTATCGTTTTATTGAGTCCTCTATACACTGAATAGTGCTCAATAACTAATGTGAATTATTTGGGACGCTGGCCTATCCATTTTTTTTTTGTTTTTTTTTTGTTTTTTGTTCTCTTCATCCCCCAAAAGAAAAGCTCTACCTTGTAACTTGTCCCATCTGTGTGCAGCCCTGTGTGGCCAATAAAGAAACTTATCTATCTATCTATATCTATCTATCTATCTATCTATCTATCTATCTATCTATCTATCTCTCTATCTATCCATCTATCTATATATATATATATATTATACATCACACATCAGCGACACACATCACACTACACACACACACCACCACGCACCACACACCACACACACACACACACACACCACACACACACAACACATACACTACACATATATATATATATATATATATATATAATATATATATATAAGGTTAAACAAAAGCGCTCACACTCTAGAAAAAAACTTCTTCCCCAAAATGGTTAGTAACATCCTCATAGCAGATTTGATAACATTTACTTCAAATACAATTTGTCTAAAAATCACCTTTACACTTCAAGATTTGTATTACGTAATTCTCATAGACCTTCACACACACTACCAAGGCCTTGTGACGGAAACCGAAAGAAGCCCGCCATATATATGTTTATATATATATATATATATATATATATATATATATATATATATATATATATATATATATATATATATATATATTTGTGTGGGTGTGTGTGTGTGTGTGTGTCCCTTACATCGCTTGACACAAACCGATGCTGGTGTGTTTACATCCCCGTAACTTAGCAGTTCGGCGAAAGAAACCGATAAAATAGATACTAGGCTTACACAGAAATAAGTCCTGGGGTCGATTTGCTCGACTAAAACAGGCGGTGCTCCAGCATGGCCACAGTCAAATGACTGAAACAAGTAAAAGAGTAAAAGAGTAAAAGTGTGTATATAATATATATATATATCTATATATATATATATAATATATATATATATATAAATTCGATATATATATATAGTTACTGATTAAACTATATATTAAATTTAAATCTTCGCATTTTCACCTTATTTTTTTTCTTTTTCTTTTTTTTTTTGTTTGTACTTCTAGCTATGGTAGAAGAAGGTATTTTGCCCAAGTCTGCAAAGTAGGGTCGAAGGCAGGACAACTTGGTAAGGAAGCGATCTTGTTAACGACACTGCCACGTCTCTGACCATATAAGCATCGTTGTTAGAAGAAGAAAAAAAAAAGCAAAGACAAAAACAATTACCTTTTTTAGTAATGTTTATATTTTTTCCATGTAATTATATGTCATTATAAATTGTTTTTAAAATGTTTAGTGAGATTGTTGTCGGAGTCAAAGTTCGTCATGTGATATATTCTTGCACAACGAGCACGGAGGCTGGCAAGTTATGCATGCAGTTTTTGAGAAGGGAGTGGCGATAAGAGAAAGAGATAGACTGAGAGAGAGAGGTTGAGAAAGAGCGAGAGAGAGAGAGAGAAAGAGAGAGAAATAGTAAGGATG
>NC_043007.1:39600765-39623265 GCF_006345805.1 Octopus sinensis
AGTTGTATAAAATCTCATTGATTGTATCAAGAATGATGAAAGTTATTTGAAAACTCTGCATAGGCCTCTGAACAGGTATCGCCAAGCTTTTGCCAGATTATCTGTTTAACTTTCTGCTATGGTCTGCGAAAACAAGGACGGAAAAACCGACGATGTTACACAAATATAAATACAAAATACAATGAAGAAAATAATATAATAATAATAATAATAATAATATAATAATAATAATAATAATAATATAACAATAATAATAATAATAATAATAGTAGTAGTAGTAGTAGTAGTAGTAGTAGTATAGTAGTAGTAGTAGTAGTATTAGTAGTACTAGTAGTAGTAGTAGTAGTAGTAGTAGTAGTAGTAGTAGTGTAGTAGTAGTAGTAGTAGTAGTACTAGTAGTAGTAGTAGTAGTAGTAGTAGTAGTAGTAGTAGTAGTATAGTAGTAGTAGTAGTAATGATAATAATAATAAAATAATAATAATAATAATAATAATAATAACAATAATAATAATAATAATAATAGTAGTAGTAGTAGTAGTAGTAGTAGTAGTAGTAGTAGTAGTAGTAGTAGTAGTAGTAGTACTAGTAGTAGTAGTAGTAGTAGTAGTAGTAGTAGTAGTAGTAGTAGTAGTAGTAGTAGTAATGATAATAATAATAATAATAATAATAATAAAACTTGTCTCAAAACATGAAAACAAGAAAGCATCATACTCAGTAACAAAACAGGCAAAGGAATATCTAAGTGAATTCCGAATACAACAAATTTCGGAATTAGAGATAGACATACAAGAAACAGGCACAGAAAAAGCTAAGCGCATGAAAACCCGTGCTAAATCTGCGGCCTTAGATATTCTGAATGATAAATGGCAAGAAAAACCTCTCTATGGCAAATACCCAAAGAGAGCGAATAATGCAGATGTTGACAAAGCCCTGACCCATCAATGGCTAATGATCTCTGGCTTAAAATCTGAAACAGAGGGGTTTATCATAGCAGCTCAAGATCAATGCCTACCAACAAGAAACTACCAGGCCAACATATTAAAGATCGGCAGTAGTCCAACGTGTTGTGTATGCCAGCAACAAAACGAAACCATTGATCATGTGGTCTCCAAGTGCAGTCTTCTAGCACCTACAGAGTACCTCAACAGGCATGATAGAGCTGCACAATATATTCACTGGGTAATCTGCAAAAACCTGGATTTGCCCCATGAAAAAAAAAACTGGTGGGAACACAAACCACCTCCAGTGCATGAAAATGACCACATCTCACTCCTCTGGAACTTCACCATTCAAACTGACAGAAAGATAGATGCAAATAGGCCAGATATCATATTGAAAGACTTCAAAGAACATGCCTCCTCATTGATATGACTGTCCCAATTGATATAAACGTATCTATCAAGACCTACCAAAAACTGAGCAAATATAAAAATCTTGAAATAGAAATCAGCAAAATGTGGAACCTGAAGACTAAAACAATACCTGTTGTCATAGGTGCCCTGGGAATGATAGCAAAAGGGGTTGATTGCTACCTAACTCAGATACCAGGAAACCCAAAAGTGGCAGAAGTTCAAAAGATAGTGCTCATGGGAACTGCTCATATCCTACGCAAAATACTTTCTATGTAATCTCAAGGTTTAAAACAAACATTTTTGTTTTTGTTTTTAGACACCCACCAGTACAACACAAAAAACAACCAAATATATGGCACACTAGGAATAACAACAACGTGAACTTCCAACCTGTTGTCTCTTGAGGTCTCCGGGTGAGACGTGGAGCCAACTTGTACAAATATAAAGCAAAAGTCAAACATATAATAATAATAATAATAATAATAATAATAATAATAATAATAATAATAATAATAATAATAATAATAATCTGAAAACAGAAACAATTCCTATCATAGTAGGTGTATTAGGCATGATAAAAAAATATTCAGACAAATACATAACAAAAACACCAGGACTTACAAACACATATAACATACAGAAAATTGCACTACTAGGCACTGCACACATCCTACGCAGAACACTTTCCATACAATAACCATCAGAGCATCACAACAAATCACAGCACATACCCAAGGCACACAGAGCTGCGCTCGGTAGTGAAGTGAAAGCACGCTATAAAAATAAAACTACTAAATAATAATAATAATAATAATAATAATAATAATAATAATAATAATAATAATAATAATAATAATAATAATAATAATTCTAATAATAATAACAGGACATAACAACAAGTGTCTTTCGACTGGGATCGAATTGAATTCAGCTGGCGTATGTGGAAATGAAGCCTTACGGCAGAGATACAGAACTTTCACAAACACAGGGAAGAATATCGATGTGGCAGCAACCATAGTCAGACGCAAAAAAAAGGGCTAGCAGTCTGGCTATCGGTCACGTGAGAAGAGAAGAGAGAGAAAAAGAGGAACAAAAGAATTAAGGAGGGGAAAGAGAAGAGAGTGTAGAAGCAGATGGACAGAGGAATTAAGGAGGGGCGAGAAAAAATGACAGAGTCATAGTGAAGTGAAAAGTGTGTAAGAAAGGCAAAGAAATGTGAGAGAAGGGGAAAGAAGGAACGAAGAGTGGAATGAACGAATAAGTGTGAAAAGGTTGAAAAGGTCGTACAAAACTTGTCAAACCCAACCTCTAAGAAATTGTGAATTGCGTGGAGAATTCATGGAATAAAATTGCCGACGGTTGCTTTTCCAATGCTCTACGAACAGGGTAGTTGGACAAAAAAGCCTTCAATTATTATGGAAAGTTATATTGCCAAACATCATCATCAGCGTCACCTTCATTATCATCATCATCATCTTTATCATCATCATCATCATCATCATCATCATCATCATCATCATCATTATCATCATTATCATCATCACTCCGTCATTATCATCAATATCGTCATCATCGTCATCATCATCTCCACCACCTTCATCATCATCAACATCATCCTCATCATTGCCAACATCATCACCACCACCAGCTTCATGATTGTTATCGTCATTCGTATCATCCACATTTCGTCAAAATCGCCATCACTAGCCATTATCATTTTTCTTTCCCAGTATCACCCTCATCATCACCATCGCCACAGCGATAATCCTCTTCTTCTTCTTTATTGGGGTCCATGATTCTACAGGAAGGGGATTTACAAGAAATTCAGTCTGAAGTTCGGGGTTTGATGATTTATAAACGATGTTCCGGAACAGGAAGAAATGTTTGTACATCACTAAAAACAAGAGGCAAATAAATAAAGTTTTGTTAACTAAAAACATGAGTTTCCTTTTAACAATTTTTTGTCCTTTTACTCGAGGACATGAGACTTTTTGTTTTTTTTCTGCAAAAATATAAAGCACCCCCCGAAAATAAGACCCGGTCTTATATAATTTTGCATCTAAAAATGCACTAGGGCTTATTTTCAGGGAAACCCCGGTATATCCACTCACATACATACATACTTATTGGAGGCGTATGGTCTAGTGGTTAGAGCAGCGGACTCGCGGTCGAGGGATCGCGGGTTCGAATCTCAGACCGGGCGATGTGTGTGTTTATGAGCGAAACACTTAAGCTCCACGCGGCTCCGGCAGAAAATAAAGGCAAACTTCTGCTGACTCTTTCGCCACAACTTACTCTCAATCTTTCCTCTTGCTGCTGACCTGCGACGGACCGGTGTCCCGTCCATGTGGGGAACCTATACGCCAAGAAAACCGGGAAACCGGCCCTATGAGCCGGGCGTGGCTCGAGAAAGAGCAAACAACAGCATACATACTTGCGTAGTTGGCAGGAACAGGCGTTTGCTTGAGGTAGAAGATGGTTATATGTCCAGCATTACTTATTCTTCAAATTGCATTGATTAAAAAAACTTTTATTCAAGATCGTACTAGCCAATTCACCATAGGGTGAATCGTTACAAACAGCATGGCTTGAAATTAAAGAAGAATCGATTGAAAACAACGTCAGAATAGGTAACTGAAATACTATTTATTTATTTATCGAAGGGACTCATTAACGCATTTGGCATCCTCGCGAACCGTTACTAAGATGATTTTTGTTTCCCTCTGATACACATTGTATTATGAACACAACACGTCCAACAGAGATATCCCCAGACGATTATCGTTATAGAATACGCCTAACAAAGTATCTATGTTACGATTGATAAAAAGCTACAAACACGCACACATGGCGTTTTATTGACACCCAAATAACTTCACAAAATGTTATCCAAAGTTTCTCACAACCGATCGACAGACAACCCCGAGTATTTTACTAATACGTGCTTATATTTGTGTTTACAAATCTTTATTACGTGCGACGATGATAAGCAGTTCAGTTACATATACGTAGCTATGTACAAAGCTAACCATGAAATTAATCTACCTGCCTAGCCAAGTAGCTACCTACACGTACATACATAGATACATATCTTGCTACCTGCCTACTCTCCTACATAGGTACATATTACATACATACATACATACATACATACATACATACATACATACATACATACATACATGCATGCACACATTTATATACATACAAACATACATACATACATACATACATACATACATACATGCATGCATGCATACATACATACATACATACATACATACATACATACATACATACATACATGCATGCACACATTTATATACATACATACATACATACATACATACATACATACATGCATGCATGCATACATACATACATACATACATACATACATACATACATACATACATACATACATACATACATGCATGCACACATTTATATACATACAAACATACATACATGCACACAAACATACATAATACATACATACATGCACACATACATACATGCATACATATGTACACACATGCATGCATATATGCATGCATGCCACTACTCGTCTTATACACTACACATCACTCAGTAATTAATTTTTTATTCGATGTGAAAGAGAAATATTTAATGGTACTTTTTGACTACATTTATTGGTTTGATCAGACATTATTTAATTTTTTATATTTATATATAATATACATACGTATATAAATATATATATATACACACACACACTCACGCTCACTCACTCACACACACACACTCACACACATTCACACACACACACACACACTCACACACATTCACACACACACACACACACACACACACACATATATATATATATATATATACATATACATATACATATGTATATAGATATATATGTGTGTATATATATTCATATGTTTATATATATATACACACACATACGCACATACACAGATACGCACTCGCATATACACTCATACTCACACACATGCATGCATACATACATACATACATACGTACATACATACATACACACACACACGTGTGTGTGTGTATGTTTATGTATGTATATGTTCATATGCCGGCTTATTGTTGACAGATAGTCGGTCATCACCTCCATTAACCTCTCAGCTGAAAACAAACCAAAAACGAACATAGCGGCGGCTGCAGCGATTTGACAGCAGCAGCAGCAGCAGCAGCAGCAGCAACAGCAGCAGTAGTAGTAGTAGTAGTAGTAGTAGTAGTAGTAGTAGTAGTAGTAGTAGTAGTAGTAGTAGTGTTGGTGGCGTTGGTGGGGGGGTACATGCATTGATGGTGGTGAGGACGATGGGGAAGCTGATGGCGATAGTGGTAACGGTGATAGATGTAAAGATAACGGTAGTGGTGGTTGCAGTCGTAGTAGCAAAGGTTGCAATGGTGGTTGTGATAAGGGTGGAGACGGTGGAGCGAGTACTTGGGTCGATTAATGCGTGTTGGAATTTTAAGTCCTGTGGTACTTTGAGAATTCCTGTTTGTAGTAGTAGTAGTGGTAGTAGTAGTAGTAGTAGTAGTAGTAGTAGTAGTAGTAGTAGTAGTAGTAGTAGTAGTAGTAGTAGTAGTAGTAGCTGTCGTCGTTATTGTTTAGTCACTGTTTAACAATTTCTATAAGCAAAAGCATTCCATCCGTGATAATCCTGTTTTTCTTATTTGTAGGGAACCCAGAATCACGTTACCCAAGATGTCCCGTTTCGAGACAAGCTTTTGGAATTCATCAAGTAAAACAAGTAAAAGAGTAAAGAGTACCAGGACTGCTGAAAAATATGTGCCCATTGCAGCCGAAATTTCTTGACCCGTCGTGGGAAACTACATCTTAAATCTTGAGATCTGATGTCGTTCAGGAAGTGAATTGATTCCAGGTCATTTTCGCCCTGCCCGGCTCCTTCCGAAGCGGATTGTACATTTAATGCAGAAAAATTTAGTGTGTTTAGAGCAAGCCTTGCCGGCTTGCCGACTTACCATTCCTTGTCCAGGAAGCGCATTGACACTACGAGTCCTTTCCAAAATGGCGCAGCCACACCTTTCGGGCCAGACCTGCCAAAAGACACGTACACCTCAAAAGCTACGTAATCCTCGCGATGAGATGAGAATTTTCGACTATATCGAACTTTTGCGGACTGAGGTCGTTCAGCAAGTGATCTTGTTTACAACTCAGTCCCAGGGTATGTGCATTCAAGCTACAGACTTTCGGTTTCGTCATAATATATATTTTAAATTCTTTTATTCTATTACTTGTTTCAGTCATTTGACTGCGGCTAGACTGGAGCACCGCCTTTTAGTCGAGCAAATCGATCCCAGGACTTATTCTTTGTAAGCTTAGTACTTATTCTATCGGTATCTTTTGCCGAACCGCTAAGTTACGGGGACGTAGACACACAAACACACACGTACACACAAACATACACACACACACATATATACATATATATATACGACAGGATTCTTTGAGTTTCCGTCTTCCAAATCCACTCATAAAGCTTGGGTCGGCCCGAGGCTATAGTAGATACATAGAGAGACAGACAAGCAGACATACAGACAGACAGATAGACAGACAGATAGATAGATAGATAGATAGATAGATAGATAGATAGATAGATAGATAGATAGATAGATAGATAGACAGATAGATTAAAATTTAAAAATTAAGGGTACTAACAGACAGTACCGGCATGCTAACATATAGCAGTCAAAATGACTAAACCACAAGTTTTCACTTAAACACAAAGGTGAAAGCATGCAAATGAACAAAAACCTTATGAACCCGTACCAATGCCGAAAATAACCGAAAATTGAAAAAGCCAGATATTATTATAAATAATATATTCATATATATATATTTATATAATTTTTACTCACTTAGATCGCATTTTAAATATTTGCTGCGGTATTAAAAACGGTCAACGCACGCGTTAGTTGAGATGAACAAACTCTTCAGCCCTGTTGTCAGTATGACTTACTGAGGATGAGCTACGGGTATTTCTCAAACTTCGAAATCACGGTGATAGGGGCAGGTCTGACATTTTCAGTTTTCGATTATTTTCGTCATTGGTACGGGTCATAGAGTTTTCTTCATTTGCGGCTTTCACCTTTCTGTTTAAATGGAAATCTGTGGTTTGGTCATTTTGAATGCTATGCTAGCATGCCGGTATTAACTGATAATTTCTACCTGTATTTGGTTTTTTTACACACTCACACACACACATGTGTATATATATACATATATATTTATATATATACATTATATACATTATATATACATTATATATAATGTAATATATATAATATAATATATACCTATCAGGTGGTCTTATTAAGTTAGACATGGCCTGGGCCAATCTTTGGCCGAAACATACACACACATAATATATATAAATATATCTATGTATATATATGTATATGTGTGTGTGTGTGAGAGAGAGAGAGAGAGAGAGAGAGAGTGTGTGGTGTGTGTGTGTGTGTGTGTGTGTCTGTCTGTGTGTTTGTGTTTGTGTGCTTGTGTGCGTGTGTGTGCGTGTGTGTATACATTCTTTTATCCTTTTATTCATCTCAGCCATGCTAGAACACACAGTGGGTTTTGCTGGTTTCCTATTTGCTGAAAAGCAAATAGAAAGAAAGAAAATAAGAAAAAATACATGTAGCGAAATGAGAATGAGTCATTAAGGGTTTACCGGGGTCAATTGGTGAACTTCACGGATTCCTGCTTTCCTTGCCTTAGCTTCTGGTTCTCAACTCTCGCGGGACTGCAGAGGTGCCGTCGTAACATATGGTTTGCAGGGTCATTTTAAAATCTAGTAGACTTCATCTCATATAGTTCTGATAACTGCTGATTTCTTCCAGAAAGAGTGAGATGGGGAGAGAGGGGAGGAGAAATATATATAGAGAGAGAGGGGAGAGAGATAAGGGAGAGCGAGGGAGAGAAAGGAGAGCATGGGAGAGAGAAGGGAGAGCGGGGGAGTGAGTGAGGGAAAGACAGAGATAGAAAGAGAGAGACAGAGAGACAGATGTATATATATAGAGAGAGAAAGAAAGAGAGAGACAGGGACAGAAAGAGAGAGGGAGAGGCTAAGCACAGTGAGAGGACGAGAAGAAGGATCGATTCAGTACAAAATTGATATGTTATTTAAACACTCTTTAGAACGATCAAAGCTAAAGTTGACCGCGAGAGGATTTGAACTCAGAGCACAGAGAGCCGAAATAATTAATGCAATGCAATCCATCCGTTTCTTCCTACCAGCCGCCAAGTCAATCTGATCATAAAGGACAGTTCCTTGTCAAAAGATGTAGGAATATTCACCGCAGTCATCTCGCCACCCTCTACGTTGACTTATTCCATGTGATCTTAGTTATTAGGTACTGCTTGAAAGGAAGGTGGCGAGCTGGCAGAAACGTTAGCATGCCGGGCGAAATGCGTAGCCGTATTTCGTCTACCGATGCGTTCTGAGTTCAAATTCCGACGAGGTCGACTTTGCCTTTCATCCTTTCAGGGTCGATTAAATAAGTACCAGTTACGCACTGGAGTCAATATAATCGACTTAATCCGTTTGTCTGTCCTTGTTTGTCCTCTCTGTGTTTAGTCCCTTGTGGGTAGTAAAGAAACAGGTATTGCTTGAACAGGTGGTGTTGTCTTTTCTTTTCTCACTCTTCACCAACAAATATCATTATCACCTGTAATAAACCATAGGGGTGGCTCTCAGGGCTTCTGACCTTAACTGATTGGAAAATCCTTACAGGGTCTCCCCTGCAAGGCCATGCACTGTTTATCTTGACATGAGATCACCATGTCGCGCACATGTGGTTGTGATGCATGCGCCTGGTGTACCTTATCAGACAAGTGGTCATGATGGGTATACTGGGCTTTGTATATTTGTACCCGTACCATTTTCATGGTACGCATTGGACTCTCACTCATCGCCACCACCACCACCAACAACAACAACAATAATAATAATGATATAATAGTAGCTGGACTCTAAATGAACTAATCAAAATAGACATGAAAACAAGAAAAATAATGACAGGGTTTAGGATGTACAACCCAAAATCTTACATAGAAAGGCTATATGTACAACGTATAGAAGGTGGTAGAGGATTTATACAGCTAGAAAACTGTTTGAAAATAATCACCATAGGACTATAGAAATATATCTATATACGGGGATCTATATACGCTGGAAGTTATGCCAATACTATGGAATAACAACAGAAAAAAGATAGTATAGGCACACGCCAGAAAAAGGTCACAGAAAATGAGAAAGCAACCATACTCTGGCATATACCAAAACGCACAGATAGAGAAATTAGGGCTAATATACCGGATATAGTTGTCAGATATACAAAAAAGCAATGCTTTCTAATTGACGTATCAATGCCAACAGATGACAATGTTTCTCTAAAAGAAACGGAGAAACTTTCAAAATTCAAAGATCTGGAAATAGAGGTAACTCGAATGTGAAGTCTAAAAATAGAAGCAACTCCTATTATAGTAGGTGCATTAGGTATGACAAAAAACATTCAGACAAATACATAGCAAAAACATCAAGACTTACAAGTATACCTAACATACAGAAAATAGCACTACTAGGTACCGCGCACAAAACACTTTCGATACAGTGAAAATAAGAGCACCACAGCACATACCCAAGGTACACAGAATTGCGTTCGGTAGAGTAGTGAAAGCACGTGATAAAAATAAAACTACTGAATAATAATGCAAAGGCATCGGAGGGGTGATGCATACCCTGCGTGCAGATAAATGTTTTCACGTATTATAGTGTGGGTTACAATGCATTGCTTACCCATGCTTTTTAACTGAACTGAATTAATTCTTTTCTTTTTTTAAGTATCACCATTATAGGTATTTATACTCCGGTGAAATTAATAAATCAACTCATAAATAAATGAAACCCTTGAATCCATCAGTGTACACACACACATGCACACGCAAACACACACACGCACGCACTCACACACAGTTATATATGTATGTATGTATGATGTATGTATGTATGTATGTATGTATGTATGTATGTATGTATGTATTATGTTTGTATGTATCGACGCACATGTGTCTACGCGCATAGGTACACCATGATCAATACACACGCAGATGAGGAGCGATTCATATGAAAAACAAAGTGAACAAAATAATATGACTACTTGCTTATAAGGAATTATGTAAGTGGGTTTTTTTTAAGATAATCAAACCAAATGTTCATCATTTCGAGCTATTCACCCAATGAGTATTTCTGCTAAATGTGGTGAAAATACGTTCAGCCGTCTTCCAGTAATTTTGAAAATACACAAACAAAGACGATTGATTACAATACTCTGCTTTCGCTTGCACGCGCAAGGTAATAATAATATTTTACAGCAGTGCTCTACCCACAGAACCAAAACATTTACATATAAGATTTGGAAGAAAATAACCTAGATAAGGATTTGGATAGAGCGATGAATGCTAATAAATTAGTTAAGATACCGAGATATATTCTCAAAACAAAAGACAAATATCAGGAATAGAAATAGAGTACTTAAAATGATGTTGATGATAATGATGATCCTTTCTACAACATGCATATGTCTTGAAATTTTGGTGGGAGGGGCCTAATCGATTACATCAACACCTGTGCTCAACGGGTACTTATTTCATTGACCTCGATATGATGAAAGTCGGCTTCGTGGGTAATTTGAACTTAGGACCGAAAGACGGAAGAAGTGCCACTTAGCATTTTGCTTGGCCTGCTAACCATTCTGCCAGTTTGCTGTATTATTATTACTATTATCATTATTATTATTATTATTATTATCATTATTATTATTATTATTATTATTATTATTATTATTATTATTATTATTATTATTACCATTATTAAGGCGGCGAGCTTGCTCAATCGTTAGCACTCTGGATGAAATGCTTCGCGGCATTTCGCCCGTCGCTACATTCTTAGTTCAAATTTCGCCGAGGTCGAATTTGCCTTTCATCCTTTCGGGGTCGATAAAATAAGTACTAGTTGAGCACTGGGGTCGATGTAATCGACTAGTCCCCTCCCCCAAAATTGCTGCCATTGTGGCAAAATTTGAAACCAGTATTATTATTATTATTAAGGCGGCGAGCTGACAGAACCGTTAGCACGCCGGGCGAAATGGCTAGCGGCATTTCATCTGTTTTTATGTTCTGAGTTCAAATTCCGCTGAGGTCAACTTTGCCATTCACCTTTTTGGGGTCGATAAATTAATTACCAGTTAAACACTGGAGTCGATACAGCTCTATATTTAAGAGATGAAGAATTATGTACAATATTTACATTTGACGGATATTTGTTCTCATCTTGTTTGTTGTTAACACGTTTCGGCTGATATACCCTCCAGCCTTCATCAGATGTCTTGGGGAAATTTCGAACCTGAGTTCCCATTCCTAAGGTATTTTTCGATGTCATCATCATCATCATCATCATCATCATCAATATTATTATCATAACACCTAAAAATTACCATAGGAATGAGAACCCTGCTTCGAAATTTCCCCAAGACACCTGATGAAGGCTGGAGGGTATATCAGCCGAAACGTTGTGTTAACAACAAACAAGATGAGGACAAATATCCGTCAAATGTAAATAATGTAAATAATGTACTGGAGTCGATGTAACTGACTTAGCCTGTCCTCCGAAATTGCTGGCCCTATGCAAAAAGTTTGAAATTATTATTATCATCATTATTATTATTATATTATTATTATTATTATTATTATATTATTATTATATTATTATTATTATCATTATTATTATTATTATTATACTTTACATGACAGGGATGACAATCGTTTCTATGATGAGGAAGAGGTAAAGAGGATCTTCTTCCTCGTAGTTCTTCTCTACATCATCATCATCATCATCATTAACATCATCATAAATGAACGTCATTATCGCTATACATTGGTTAACATGTTTAACATATGATAGTTATGATACAAAATTTGTTGTAGATGATGAATATGATGATGATGATCATCATCATCATGATCATCATCATTATTGTCATGAGGAGGAGGAGGGGAGTCAGTGGTGGTGGTGCTGCTGCTGCTACTGCTGCTGTTGAGGAGTAGGAAGAGGAGGCGGGGGAGAAAGGGGTGGAGGAGGAGGAAGGGGAAAGGAAGATTTGGAGGGGATGAATGATTGCTGTGATAATGATGGCGGCATTGCAGATGATAAAATAAGCATACAGAATGAAATAGAATGAAATCGTATGAAATAGAACGAAACAGAATTGAACAAGAGCAGAACAGAAAAGAAAATAGAGGAGAAGATAGAGAAGAAAATGAAAGAAAAGACGAGAAGATGAAGCGAATAGAAGAGAAGAAGAAGAAGAAAGCGAAACAAAACAGAGATGATTAGAAATCAATACTTGTTAAAGCCGACGAATCTGTATTTGGTATTCTCTGTCTGCACCATTATGCTACCATTTAAAACTAAAAATGAAAAAGGATAAAAGAAAAAACCATGTAGAATAATAAGAAGGAAAACAGACAAATATAACGACGTCAAACAAACAAAATTTATACAAAATGGCGAACACATAGAAGAAGCAGACGACCGAGAAGATGGTGTAGAAAAAGGGGGAATAACTAACAATAAAACACCAACAACAACAACAGCAAAAATATTAATGAAATAAAATAAAATAAAATATAATGCTACAAAACAAAGATATCTCAAAGTGGACGATGAAAAAGAAGAAAGAAAATGAAGAAATATTGGTAATTTCATTTAGAAAGCCTTGTTAGAAAAAGGGTAAAAAAAGAAAAAAGAGAATCAAACTTGCAACGCCAGACATTCAACATGGTATACGTTCCGCTGGTCTTATTATCTCTAACGCAATTTGACGGCTATCCCAAGAGAAGATGATAAATTTATTTCCTTGATCTCTCAAGCAACGTGGCTAGCTACTTCGAATAACAGTTGAAAGTTGTGTTCTTTGTTCTGGCCTCAGTCTAGCTAGCTTGTTTCAACTGTTGGACTGTTTGACTGTATAACTGTTTGACTGTTTGACAAAAGCTGTCTTTTGATATGAAAGAAACGCGGTTGTATGTCTACGTATGAGTGTGTGTCTATATGTAACTCCGTGAGTGTGTGTGTGTGTGTGTGTGTGTGTGTGTGAGAGAGAGAGAGAGAGAGTGAGTGAGTGGCGTTTTGTATGTGTGCATGGAAGTAAATGTGTCTGCGTAAATGAAGAGAATTCTATGTTTGTAATCTTTTTTGAATGCATACATACACAAATGCATACATGTATATATGTATACATACACACACACATTTACATATATATATACATATGCACATGTATAACATTATATATATGTACATATACATATATGTAAATATATATGCAACATAAATGTTTATATTCGTATGTGTGTGTACACACATATATTTATATACATACATATATACATATGTATATATATACACAAATACCCATACATTTAAATCCTCTTCTCTCTCTGTCTATCTACACACACACACATATATATATGTATGTATATATATATATATATATATATATATATATATATATATATATACATATATATATTTACATATATATATATATCAATTTATGTATGTATGTATATATATATATATATATATAGTATACATATATATGTACAATATGAATATATTTGCATATATAAATATATACATATTTACATACATATTAATATATATTATATATATATATATACACACCTGCATACTTACATACATATAAATACATGCATATATATATACATACATACATACATGCATACATACATACATACGTACAAATACATATATGCTTAGTATTGTAATATATATACAATGCTATATCTTTTTGATCCAAAATAGAAATGTATGTCAAGATAGTACTCGATATATTCAGATAGAGCTAATTCAAATATGTTTATAGTTGGACAACTATTTATACTGGAAACAATATATTCCATATGTACAGATAACGAACGGATATTTCAATATCTGTATATAGAGAGATTATATTGCTTCCAGAATTCATTTCCATTTAACTATAAACATTTTAGACGCGTGTAGTTCAATATCTCCCACGAAACTTTAAGTAATGTGGAGCTAAGTCAGACTGTCATTAACTACATGTAAATGAGATGAGTGTCACTTTCTTTCGTTTTCTTACTCACATGTATGGGTGTATGTATGTACGCATGTATGCGTGTGCGTGCGTGTGCGCGTGTATGTGTATGCACAAATATTGTAGTAGGTTCGTGCGAGAACATAAACATTTAGATTAGTTCAAAAATGCTTCGGACCTATTTCGATTCGTACAATGGCGTATTCACTGCCGTTTGACAGTGAGAAGAATTCTCGCTTTTGACAATAGTCGTTAAAAAGAGTACCAACAAAGTTATTTTTAGGCGCCGCATGGGGGTACTAATGATAGTCAACAAGCTAGAAATATGTTCAACGCTTATCGTGAAAAAAGCTTCGGTTGAAAACCTTGACATAAAATTCGGAACTGAAAGCCTTAAAGTCGTTCGCTATTGCTTTCACCATTGTTCTAGCAACTTCTATAACAGCACTGGTGCGATTATCCAATGTAATTTTCCATTTTGAAAAGAGTAAAAAAAACGAAAGAAAATTATTCACTCTGTCTTACAGATAGAGTGACCAGGTAGAGTACCATTGTTTGGATCTGGCCAATCCCAAGGAAAAACTAAGCTAAGAGCATTAGATTCCTTGGAAGAAAGCAGCGAATGTATACAAAAGCAAGGACGGAAAAATACGGACAATGTTACACAAATATAAATACAAGAGAATAATAATAACAACAACAACAACAACAACAATAATAACAATAAATACCCTGATGTAGTACCAAGCAGTGGTTCTCATGACTCTTGATCTTGACTGATTGGAAGTGTTATCAATTACATTGTTTTGTCTTGGTATAAAAGATAGACTACAGCAAATATTCTGCTCAATATCACAGATTTGCTAGTCAGTTGTCTGAGCTTAACCAGTTGAACATGTCACTTGGTGGCTGACGATATGTGCATCTCTGATCACAAGCAGAAGTAGTTGGGGAGCATCATAGCAATGTGTTGAGAGGAGTTCTTTGGCGTTTGGATTATTCACCTTTGGAAACATGGGTGTTTCATTCAACATCCTTAAACAACCCTTATCCAGGGACCTTTTGAGTAGAACGGACTACTATACCTGAAGAAAATTTTTATTGGGCCCCACCTGCAAGGTCATACGCTGTTTATCCTGATATGAGATCACCATGTCGCGCACATATGATTGTGATGCAGCCTTACCAGACGGGTAGTCATGATGTGTACACTGGACTTCGTATATTCGTACCCCAGTGTCACTTTGATGGCATGCACTGCTCTCTCACTCAATAATAATAATAATAATAATAATAATAATAATAATAATAATAATAATAATAATAATAGTAATAATAATAATAATCTCATGGCTTCTGATCTTAACTGATTGGAAGCGTTATCATGTACATTGTTTTGTCTTGGTATAAAAGATGGTCTACAGCAAATATTCTGCTCAATACCACAGATTTGCTTGTCAGTTGTTTGACCTTAACCAGTTGAGCATGTCCCTTAGTGGCTGACGATATGTGCATCTCTGATCACGAGCAGAAGTAGTGGGGGAGCATCATAGCCATGTGTTGAGAAGGATTCTTTGGAGTTTGAATAATTCACCTCTGGAAACATGGGTGTTTCGTTCAACGTCCTTAAACAACCCTTATTCAGGGACCTTTTGAGCAGGATGGGTTACTCGATCTGAAGAAAATTCTAACTGGGCTCGACCTGCAAGGTCATGTGCTGTTTATCTTGATATGAGATCACCATGTCGCGCACATATGGTTGTGATGCATGTGCCTGGTGTGCCTTATCGGACGGGTGGTCATGATGGGTATACTGGGCTTCGTATATTTTACCCCAGTGTCACTTTGATGGCATGCTCTGCTCGCTCACTCAATAATAATAATAATCTGGTGCAGAAGCTGCACCACATATCCTTTATAGTTGATATTGCACGTCCCTTTGACCCACGAATGTTCAGGAAGGAATGCGAAAAGATAGATAAATACAACACTCAGTCGAAACGGCCCGGCTATGGAAAATGAAGAAGATGAAGAGTGCCTAGTAGAACTGTTACAAAGGGTTTGCCTCCTTGGCATGGCCAGAATAATCAGGAAAGTATTAAACAGCTGAAAATATCAGATAGCATGGTACCGTAGGCTGCAGGTAGCAAGCCCGCAACGCATACAAGACTCCAGAAGCTCCAACAAAACCAGTGATAAAAAAGAAATAATATTAACAACACAACAACAATAATACTAATAATAATAACATGCCAAGACGAAAACTTCATTTGACCTTCGATACACGTGAATTTGTGGAATACCAAATAATAATGAATTTCCCTTCGCTGATGTCTCCTTCGCTGCTGGAATGAATTTTTTGGTGCGTTCATTTGTCATTCTGTTTAGCTATCATTGGAGGTGTGCTTCATTTTTGATCTACTTTGATCTGTCCAATAGAACGATCCCCAGCAAATTGATCTATCTATCTATCTATCTATCTATCTATCTATCTATCTATCTATCTATCTATCTATCTATCTATCTATCTATCTATCTATCTATCTGTCTATCTATCTACCTATCTCTATCTGCCTGTCTATCTATCTATCTATCTATCTATCTATCTATCTATCTATCTATCTATCTATCTATCTATTATCTATCTATCTGTCTGTCTGTCTGTCTGTCTATTTAAAGTTTACTTTAGATAGATAGATAGAGAGAGAGAGATAGAGATAGATAGATAGATAGATAGATAGATAGATAGATAGATAGATAGATAGATACATAGATAGATAGATAGATAGATAGATAGATAGATAGATGGAACCTTGGATTTAGGTTAGAAACCGACTTCTCTATTGGCAAGAAATCTTGAAATAAAACTGAATGGCATACATACATACATACATACATACATACATACATACATACATACATACATACATACATATATACAAGTTTAAGGATGTTAAGGTTTGAGGAGATTGTATTGATAGTAGTGAAATTATCGATAAATATCGCCAGAATATTGAAACTCAGTTGTATATGCATCAGACATTGTATCCCTCTAGATCAGAGGTTCTCAAATGGAGTCCATATGGCCCTTTGTGTTTTATATAAGATTTTGTTGTTAAAATTCATCTGCAACAGATTGGTTGCATTTCTACTATCCACAAAATATTTTAACAAATTTTTATTATACAATTCCAAATAGCATTTAATCATAAAAATATCATAGGTGTTTTTTTAACATCAATTGGATGTGACTGTGCACTCGAGTAAAATAGGAATCGAGGAGACTCCATAACTTAAAAAAAAAAGTTGAGAAACATTTCTCCAGATGATTATTTCCAAAAGGGTTCGTTTTGTTTCTCGACAAGTATTTTCAGTAGAAACCAAAAGGAGATAAGCTTAAATCAATGAAAATGACCAATGTCAACTGTAAACGTCATGTCCTGAATAAAACTGAATTGTGATCTGTAACCAAGACGAACAGTCTGTGCAGTTTCATAAAAATTGCTTATTCAATAGTAGAATGTAATGGCTAAAAAACTACAGGCTGTTGAGATTACTGAAATGGTAGAGTTTCCAGAGATGTTGTCACCTACAATTACATTTTCGAAGCAGTTATTGCCACTGATGAAAGATCGTATGTCGCATACAAACACACTGCGATCATCAGAGCATAGCTGTCCCATGCATCGAATATTGCGACCATCTGCTGCCTGATTGAAAATCAATTTTGAACAAATACATAAGAACAGAGCTGCTTTTGATAAGACCTAGACCAAATTCTGTGCAAATTTAAACAAAACTGAGATCAGAGTAGACAACCGACAGTCCCAAATGGCGGATAATGCCCGCAGCATAAATGCATGTTGGAACATTGAAGTGGTTGTCATCGAAATCGAATCCACAGCTGCCATATATATATATTATATATATATTATATTATATATATATATATATATATATATATGAGTGTGTGTGTGTGTGTGTGCGTACGTGTGTATGTGTGTGTTATGTATGTATATATATGTAAATGTGTATATCGGTGTAACTCATTTTTTGATGTTATTCGCTCTGTAAACATAGTCATTGTCATACATACACATATACACATAACCTTTATTCATAACCTCATTTATATATACACTCACACACGCACGCATAATCACACGCACACACATTCACGCTCTCACACTCACACACACACACAAGCACACAATCGCGCGAGTATATGAAGGTACAGCAATCATATAGTTGAAATATTGCTTATTGATAACTGGCAGATTAGAGCGTTGGAAGATGTTTGTTCTGATATTTCTGTATATCATAGCAATAGCAGGTAAGCTCTCCAGATATCAGAAAAGAATAGATCATTATCAACATGATATTTGAGACAGAACAGAGGAGATTTTATAATCAAATAGAGGAGAATAAAGTACTGAAGATGAGAAACTTAATGCAGAAGAAGCTAGAAGGTTCTGGTGTAATATTTGGGATAAACCAGTCAATCATAATGGATATGCAGTATGGTTAAAGAAAGTGAGGGAAAAAGTAGTGAGTGAGAAGCAGCTCTAAGATCTAAGATTAAATAGTACATTAATGTGTAAGGTGTTAGGAAAATTTCCGAATTCCAAGGGACCGCGGCCAGATTTAGTTCAAGAGTATTGGCTAAAGAAATTTAATAGTTTACATGGGAGGCTGAGGGAGCAACTTCAAGATTGCCTTAATGGAGGAATAATACCAGATTGGATGACTAGAGGAGGACAATACTTATGAAGGATAAGAGCAAGAGTAATACAGCTAGCAACTATAGACCAATCACTTGTTTACCATTAGTGTGGAAGCTGTTAACAGGAATGCTCGAAGAGCACCTTGCCAATCAGAATTTGCTACCAGAAGAACAGAAAGTTTGCAGGAAGAAGGCTAGAGGAACGCATGATCTATTATATAAAGACAAAGCAGTTCTAAATCAACTAAAAACTAGAAAGAAAAAATTAACAATGGCATGGATAGATTATAGGAAAGCCTAGGGCATGATCCCACACTCATGGACAAGTGTTTGAGTATGTTCAGTATAGCAAACAACATAAGAGAACTAATTAGCTTTAGCATGACGAAATGGAAAGTAGATCTCTACTGAGGTGACACGCTCTTAGGGAAAGTTAATGTCAAAAGGGGAATTTTCCAAGAGGACTCATTGTCCCCCTTAATATTTGTCTTATGTTTGATCCTCCTCAGTTTAGTATCAAGGAAAGCAAATGCAGGTATCAGTTCAGAAACAGTAAGGGAAAAATTAACCATTTGCTCTACATGGATCATCTAAAGTTTTTTAGTAAGAATGAAAAAGAGATAGATTCCTTAATACAGACTGTAAGACTCTTCAGCAAAGATATAGGCATGGAATTTGGCATACGTAAGTGTGCAATATTTGTCATGAGAAGGGGACAGGTAATCAACAGCGAAGGCATCCAATTACCGGATGGGCAGACATTAAAATCATTGAAAGAAGAGAGTTAAAAGTATTTAGGAGTATTAGAATCTGACAGAGTACTAACTACAAAGATGAAAACGAAAATTGAGAAGGATTACATCAGAAGGGTGAGGAAGATAATGAAGTCAAAGCTAAATGGACCGAATCTAGTGAAGGCTGTAAATACTTGGGCAGTATCATTACTTAGATACTCAGCAGCTTTTGTAGATTGGACAAAAACTGAATTAGCAAAGCTAGACAGAAGAACTAGGAAGGAATTCAACATGAATGGAGGACTCCACCCAAGGGCAGGAGTAGCAAGCTTATATCTACCTAGAAAGGAAGGTGGAAGTGGGTTAATATCAGTAGAAGACTGCGTAGAGTTAGCTAGTGTAGATATAGACTCCTATATAAGTAATAGTGAAGAAAGCTTATTAAAAGCTGCTACAGTCACGGCAGGACATAGGGAAACCAAAACACTGAAAAACCGGAAAAAATAACAGAAATTATCTGACTGGCAGGAGAAGACGTTGCATGGTAGATTCCCAAAGATAGTTTCAGAAAATAGTAGTAGTGAGACATGGTTATACCTGCAAAAAGGAATCTGAAGAAGGAGATAGAAAGTTTGTTAGTAGCTGCACAAGACCAAGCATTAAGGACTAAATGGATAAAAGCCAAGATAGATAAAAGCCAAGTAGATTCCTAATGTAGACTATGCCAATCAAAAGAGGAAAGCGTTACTCATATAGTAAATGAATGTAGCATGCTGGCACAGAAAGAATACAAGAAAAGACATGACAATCTATGCAGAGCAATCCACTGGGAGCTTTGTAGAAAGCTAGGATTTGAACATACTGATAAATGGTATGAACATGAACCTAGTAAAGTACTAGAAAGTAGCAATACAAGATGTTGTGAAACTTTAACATTCAGACTGACAGAGTAATAGAAGCTAGAAGGCCTGATTTGGTAGCAGTAGATAAAGAGAATAGGAAGTGCTAGATAATTAATGTCCCAAATGATGAAAAAATTAATAAGAGATGTATAGAAAAAATAGCAAAGTACCAGGACCTAGCTATTGAATTACAGAGACTATGGAAAGTGCGGGTAAAATGTATCCAAGTAGTTGAGGTACATGGGGAACTATCCCTAAAGATCTGAACAGATGGATAGGGGAAATTGGCATAAAACCCAGTTTAGTAAAGCTGCAGAAAACAATGTTATTAGGGACAGCTAGGGTTCTTGGTATCTAAGGTTATTTGTTGTAACACAATGTTAGGATTGTTTTCATTTCCAACAGTCTAATCTATTGAGTGTATAATAATAATAATAATAATAATAATAATAATAATAATAATAATAATAATAATAATAATAACAACAACAACAACAACAACAACAATAATAATATCCTTTCTACTATAAGGACAAGGCCTGAAATTTGATGGGGGGAGCCAGTCAATTAGATAGACCCCAGTACGCAACTGGTATTTAATTTATCGACCCCGAAAGGATGGAAGGCAAAGTCGACCTCGGTGGTATTTGAACTCAGAACGTAGCGGGAGGCGAAATACCTATTTCTTTACTACCCACAAGGAGCTAAACACAGAGAGGACAAACAAGGACAGACAAACGGATTAAGCCGATTATATCGACCTTAGTGTGTAACTGGTACTTAATATATCGACCCCGAAAGGATGAAAGGCAAAGTCGACCTCGGTGGTATTTGAACTCGGAACGTAGCGACATTTCGTCTGGCGCGCAAACGATTCTGCCACCCCACCGCCTTAATAATAATAATAATAATAATAATAATAATAATAATAATAATAATAATAATAATAATAATAATAATAATAATAATAAAAATCCACACAAACAAGTAGAAACATTAATGATATCTGGAAGAATAAGAACGCCGTCGACATTAACAGCAAGAACAACAACAACAACAGTGCCACGAATAACAATTATAACAGCAACAACAACATCTCATTGGTAGATATCAATATAATATTGATAGATGAGGAGAGGCTGCTGGAAGGAGAAAAAAAATGTACTTATTATGGTCTTTAAGTAAACAAAGACATTTTGTTGGATGCTAGGCGGTGGTGGGCTCGGGTGGGATGGTAACGAGGGGCGTCTTTCTAGGAAGAAATACGTTAAAGAGCTAAAGAGATAAACATCTAGGGAGAAGAGAAGGGGAAAAGACAGAAGGGGGGGGGGAAGAGAAAAAGATGAGGATGCAGAGAAAGATGAAAGGTGAAACGGACCGATGTAGAGTGAAAGAATATAGATGAAATATATAGATCATATATATAGATGGTTGCGTGTGTGTGTGTGTGTGTGTGTGTGTGTTTGCATGTGTGTGTGTGTGTGTTTGTGTGTGTGTGTGTGTGTGTGTGTTTGTGTGTGTGTGTGTGTGTGTTATTCTAAATGGCTCATGGCGAGAAAGAATTGCGTAGGAGATATGGAGGCTCAAAAAAATATAACCCGTTATTGTATAAAAAGATG
>NC_043007.1:39628265-39635600 GCF_006345805.1 Octopus sinensis
GGCGAAATGCTTAGCGGTATTTCGTCTGCGTTACGTTGTGAGTTCAAATTCCGCCGAGGTCGACTTTGCCTTTCATCCTTTCGGGGTCGATAAATTAAGCACCTGTTACGCATTGGGGTCGATGTAATCGACTTAATACCTATGTCTGTCCTTGTTTGTCCCCTCTGTGTTTAGCCCCTTGTGGGTAATAAAGAAATAGGTAACAATGATTGAGATGGTTAAGAGAAATAGAGCTAACTTTAAAGTTAACAGGGTTATCAGTGATGACAAAAGTAAATTCAAAAGAGGGATGAAAAAAGAAAACAAAAGAGATGAAGTTATTCAGTTGCTCATGGGAGAGGAAGCATGCGCGATACAATTATCTATGTAACAACCGCATAGCTCTGGTGGTGGTGTGGGCTGTCCGGTGAACTCAGAGTAGATTTATACTGTGATGCCAAACTTCTTTAATACGTTCACCGGACTTGTACATATTGATGACATTTTGCATATATCGCCAGCAAATTATGATTATTATGTAACTCTTGGCTACCTGAAACAGCTGTTGAGATAAGACATTACAAATTTTCTTTATTCTGTATTTTTGTTGCTCCATGTAAATATAATATTGAACCTAATTGTGTTTATCTATCTTACCACCTCCATATCAGCGCTATTTGTATTTCTATAATAGTCTGTGTTGAAGCCGTGAGCCTTTCTCTGGGTGAGAAAGTCGAAATTTAAGTACTAATTCATTCGAGTACTTCTATGTATTTTTAATACTGAGCTTATTTAGCTTTCCCTTCCTGATTGTATTAATGTATGTATGTATGTATGTATGTATGTATGTATGTATGTATGTATGTATGTATGTATGTATGTATGTATGTATGTATGTATGTATGCATGTATACATATATATGTGTGGTTGTGTGAGTGTATCATATGTATATATCTATTTTGAGCCTATATATACATATATATGTGTATGTGGGTATGTACGTGTTTATATGGATATGTAAGTATTAGTATATGTATTTATAAATGTATATATAAGTGCAGGAGTGGCTATGTGGTAAGTAGCTTGTTTACCAACCACATGGTTCCGGAGTCAGTCCCACTGCGTGGCACCTTGGGCAAATGTGTTTTACTATAGCCTTGGGCCGACCAAAGCCTTGTGAGTGGATTTGGTAGACCGAAACTGAAAGAAGCCCGTCGTCTATATATATATATATATATATATATATATTATATAGATATATATATATTATATATAATAATATATTATATATTATATATATGTTTGTGTGTCTGTGTTTGTCCCCCCCCCAACATCGCTTGACAACCGATGCTGGTGTGTTTACGACCCCGTAACTTAGCGGTCTCGGCAAGAGAGACATATAGAATAAGTACTAGGCTTACAAAGAATAAGTCGTGGGATCGATTTGCTCAGCATGCCCGCAGTCAAATGACTGAAAGAAATAAAAGAAAAAGAAAATATGTATATATGTATGTATATCGCCTGTACAAACATGACAAATAATCCGAGAACATAATATATAAAGTAAAGTTTATTCTAGTATGGTGAACGAGATCCAAAGAACTGAAGACAGATCCCTTCTCTACAGCTAAGCCCCCATCGACTTTTTCGAGTTCCATTTCAAAAGGGAAGTGAGGGTGGGGAAGGAAGTTCTGTCCCCACTTCCAGTAAATTTGTTGAAAAGTAGATGAATGTGACGATAATGGCCTTTGTGAACCGGAGGAGTTGAGACAAAGAGAGAGAGACGTCTGATGAGGCGCACCTGGCGGTCGGTTTAACAAGGATGTGTGGGGTTCCCTGGTTGTCTCTGTGAGGAGGAACTCACCATACTTTTTGGAATTTTTATTAATTGTTTTGTTAATTGTATACTTATTGTATTCACGACATTGTTCAACATCCCACTTTTCCCTATGTTATTGTACAGTCCCTATTAGTTTTGTGTTTGGCCCTTGTGGCCAATAAAAGAATTTATTATAATTATTATTATTATTATTATTATTATCATTATTATTATTATTATTATTATTATTATTTTATTATTATTATTATTATTATTATTATTATTATTATTATATTACTACTACTACTACTACTTTATTATTATCATTATTGCTATTATTATTATTATTATCATTATTGCTATTATTATTATTATTATTATTATTATTATTATTATTATTATTATTATTATTATTATTACTGTGGTACACGGAATTTTTAAAGTGCGTGTGCGCATTTGTGCGCAGGCATTCTTCTGTGTGTGTGTGTGTGTGTGTGTGTGTGTGTGTGTGTGTGTGTGTGTGTGCAAGCGTATCTGCTCGTCTTCTTGGGGAGACAAGGAGGTGTGTTTCATTGCTAATGAGTCACGGTATGGTGCCTACGAGACTGGTTCAAATCTAGCGTCATCCCCGCCTAGGTGACTGCGCATCACTCTTCTGCGTCAAGTGATTCAATTAATCAAGGTGTCACCGTGTGTGGTGGGTAGGAAGTAGGGTTTCATTAGTGAAGGTGTCTCTGTTTAGGTTGCGTCTCCACACCTCCACCATGACCAACATTCAGACGCGTGGACAGATGTCATTGCCATTATTATTTTTGCTGTTGTTGTGGATAGTATTGTAGTTGTAGCTGATATCAATTGTAATGAAAGTGGTGAAGATGGTATGGGTCGTGGTATAGTGGGTACTGGATGAGGTTGGAGAGGTGTAGATGGTGGTGGCGTCGGCGGTGATGGTGGTAGGCGGTGGCAGTGGTCGTACTTGCGGTGGTAGTGATTGTAGAGGAAGTGACTGTAATAGTAGTAGTCGTGGTGGTGGTAGTCGTGGTGGTGGTGGTGGTGGTGGTGGTGGCGGCGGCGTGGCGGCGGCGGCAGTAATAGTAGGGAGCGATATTAGTGGCCTAAAGGTGAGAAACTGGCAGAATTGTTAAGCTCGCCGGGTAAAATGCTCAGCGGCATTTCGTCCGTCTTCACGTTCAAATTCCGCCTAGAACGGCTTTACCTTGCATCCCTTTTCGGGTTCAATTAAATAAGTACCAGTTGAGCACCGGGGTCAATACAGTCAACTTACCGCCTCCCCGAAAATGCAGGCATTGTACCAAAATTTGAAACTTATATAACTGGTCATAGGTTTGTTGCTTGTAGTTCTTCTTGCTGCTGTTGTACGAGAAAGGTCAGTGTTATACTAGTTCTACAACACAGCCCAACCCTGATTAAATATACTCGAGGTACAGTGATGTTCAGTGAAACGACTGGAGTTGAACTTACAAACCTGGCACTTCGGGTGCATCATATCTCTCTTAGGTCACAATGACACTGCGCACTGACTCTGATATATGCAACATAAGGGAAGAGTGCAGGATATTTGCTTTCAGCATGTTGCATATTTATGACTGTCTACTCGGGTCTATAATCTCCTATAAATTACGTTGTTTGATCACAGCGGAGTGCAGCGAGGTGGTCACGGTCGGAGGGTAACAGTTGGTGTGCTTTTAGCTTTTGTTATTGATATTCTGCGATCCAGTACACATCGGGTGACTAATATTAGTTTTAGTCCTGATGCTGTTACTTATTTTCTTTGGGAGGGAGATATACGTATATATATCTCTCTATTTATATTCTTTTATTCTTTTATTCTTTTAATGTTTCAGTTTAGTGACTGTGGTCATGCTGGAGCACCGCTATTGGGATCATCTTTCCACTTTCCACCTTTGTCGGAGCGGTTTTTGGTGAAGGATGGCGTTCGATGATAGTGCCCTCTTTTGAGTTTCTTGCCTAGATATTGGCTCATCCGGGATCTTGGTGAGCTAGAGGTCAATTTCACGTTTGAAAACATCTATATCCACTCCATGAAGACTCCTCAGATGCTTCGGCAGACAATTAAATAGCTATGGATCCCTGAAATCAAAGTTATTGCAGTACATAGTCCTTGTCCGAGATGAAGCAGTCGACACAGTGGGGACAGCACAGTGACGTCCTGTTCGTGATCTGGTATAGCTCTTTATTCCAGAGTTTGGCACCAGTCCTTCCAGTATCTTCTATATATATATCACTGCATACCTCTCCCGCCTTTGTTCCAGGGAACAGAGTCGTAGCTCTTTCTATCTGTCCCAGTAGCTCAGTCGTTCCATTGATGCAATTTTCTTTGTGTAAAGTCGCTGGACTGCTTCAAGTTCTGCTATCGTCCTTGTAGTAAAAGGTGACCATAGCTGAGAGCAGTAGTCCAGCCGGGTGAGGATAAATGAATTCCATAGTGTCAACATAGTTTCTTGGTCCCTTGTCCGGAAAGTTCTCAGAATCCAACCGGGCAGTCTTCTGGATACTGCTACCATTTTGTTGATATGTGCGTGAAATAAAGCATTCTTACTCATTTCTATTCCAATATCACGCACCGTATTTGATTCTAGTATCGTTGCTTCACTTCGTCCAACTTACTGATGTGATTCCTGAGCAGTGCTTAACTGGTAGAGGAGGGCCTGGAATTTACTTGCATTAAACTGCATGTTGTTATCCTCAGCCCATATATAGATGGCATGTAGATCTTTCTGCAAGAGCGTAGCATCAGAGGTTTCCTTGACTGACTGTGCGACTTTTGTGTCGTCGGCATAGCTGGTAAGCACGGCTGCCTATGTCACTGATGGGATATCTGATAGGACCACAATGAAAAGCAGTTGCCTCAGTACAGTGCCCTGGGGCACTCCACTCACTATTGGTGTTTCTGTGGAGAGAGCTCCGTTGGCTGCTACAGTTGGCTCCTGTCCTTTAGGAAATCATGCAACCACTCTCCGACTTTACCGGTGATGTCGAGTCCCCGTATTTTGTGGCATATCATTCCATTGTCGACCTTGTCAAATGCCTTCGCAAAGTCAAGGTATACAATATCCACCTTTGAACAGTTCTTTAATTGCTTCAGTACCCAGTCATAGTGTCGCAGAAGCTGTGTAAGACAGCTCCTTCCCGGGCGAAAGCCATGTTGGGTGACAGAGTGCAGGTCATTGTCCTCAAGGAACTCGATAAGTCTTTTCCTGACGTCTCTCTCTCTCTCCTCTCTCTGTATATATATATATATATATAGATATATATAATATATATATATAATATTAACCAACTTAGAGAAGAAGAAGAAACGAAACGAATCGAATCGAATCGACGCGAGGGCGCTCAGTCATACAATAGTGTAATAAATAAAATATATGCATACATACAAACATATATGTACGTGCCTACATCTACATGTATATATACATGCATATATAATATATATACGTTTGTACAGGACACCACAAATAGACGTAAAACTCAACGAGAAACGAAAAAGTAAAAACAGCATGGAACGGACCATTTTTTTAACAACGAAAAAACAGAGTACAAGACAACTACACAAGGAAAAATCCCCTTCATCAGCTGTCCCTATTTCAACTCCAGCGTGTTTCGAATGTGAGGACAGAACACGTCTCGTCGAACTAATCCTTCCTGCGAAAGAATTAAATAAAATTCCTTTGCAGAGGGGTAAAAACAAGGAAAACAAAAGTGACAAAAACAGGACGTAAAAACAATACAATTAAAAACAAATACAAAATAAAAATACAATTACAAAAAATACAGGTGTGTGTGTCTGTTTGTATACATGTATGTATTATTCATATATATATACGTATATATATATGTATTATACATATAATACGTATATATATATATACATATATATATATATAATATATATATATATATATATATATATATATATATATATATACTATATGTATATATATACGTATATACATATATATATATAGACGTATATACATATATATATACGCATATACATATATATACATACACATATACATATATACATATGTATACATACAAATGCATGCATACACACAGGCGCGCGCGCACACACACACACACACACACACGCACCACCACACACACACACGCACACACACACACACACACAGCACACACCACACACACACACACACACACATATATAATTATATATATATATAAAACATTATTTTTCAGGTCATAATGAAATGATGCTATGACTTCATGCGACAAGAAAACTCGTGCTTAATCGAGAAGACATTCAGTGTAGTGTCATGAACTCTTGCATACAAGTGATACATATGGACAACATACATACATACATACATACATACAGACAGACAGACACACAGACAGGCAGACAGACAGACAGACAGACAGACAGACAGACGCAGCCAGAGACGCAAATTTATATGTGTGTATTCATAGTTCTACCGCTGTTGTTGTTGTTCTTCTTCTTCCAATCAGGACTAACGCCGTTAGCCAGAAAGAATAATCTCCAATTCGAGCCTATTCTAAGCTACTGAGAATGCGTGTGGCAACTTGAAGATCCACCCACCACACGCGATAGATAGTCTGGCGGTTGCACGAGCGCGAAAGCTACTTTGTTATCCTTTTTCCTAGGATCTGAAAGTTTACCACACCATAGCGGGCTACACCATGGTTCCTCTGCTTTGTGGCAGAAGTAGGAAGAAACAGTGAGAGAAAGTTGTGGGGAAAGAGTACAGCGGGGTTCACCACCACCCTCCCCCGCCGGAGCCTCGTAGAGCTTAGGTGTTTTTGCTCAATAAACACTCACAATGCCCGGTCTTGGAATCGAAACCGCGTTCTTACCACCGCGAGTCCGCTGCCCTAACCACTGGGACATTGCGCCTCCACTACCACTGTTGTTGCCTGGAGCGTTGTACATGTGTGAACATCTCTGTATATTTTCGTTCAAGAAGCGGCAACACAATGAAGAGTTTCAGTGTCCTTCAGCAATGAACTGCGTTCATCGTATAACCAAATGGTCTGTAAATATGTTTCGCACTGAAGATAAAATCTATGTACTTGGCTTTCAGGAAACCTGCGGTGGTTTGAAATGTTATTCGTTAAGTCCTTGGGTTCCATGTGAAGTATAGAACTTCGACAAGCGATTACCATGTCTCTTGATCTTTGGCAATGAAGTGTATTTGTGACTTGGTATCTCTCTTTGCATCTATCTATCTGTCTATCTATCTATCTATCTATCTATCTATCCATCCATCCATCCATCCATCCATCCATCCGTCCGTCCGTCCGCCCGCCCGCCCGTCCGGCCGTCCGTCCGTCCATCCATCCATCCATCTATCTATCTATCTATCTATCTATCTATCGTCTATCTATCTATCTATCTATCTATCTATCTATCTATCCATCCATCCTCCATCCATCCGTCCGTCCGTCCGTCCGTCCGCCCGCCCGTCCGGCCGTCCGTCCATCCATCCATTCATCCATCTATCTATCTATC
>NC_043007.1:39635700-39640700 GCF_006345805.1 Octopus sinensis
GTTCAGACAAATTGCATACGAAAAGTGCTTATTCGTCAAATAATATATCCCATCATATCTTATTTTCTATTGCCATTGTGTGCCAAAAACTCAATTTCCACGCTTATAGATATATATATATATATAATATATATATATATATATATATATAGATATATATATATATATATATATAAGTTGACTGGCTTAGAGGCAGAAAAAAAATCACCAGCCCCATCCACATAGTTGAACCTTCGTCCGGGCCAGAAATCAGTCACGGCTCGAAAAGGTGGTAATGCTGCGAGGTCTGGACAGTAGGTAAAATAAGGTAGCACTTCTAGCCCTTCAAGTTCGTCAAGTGAGCGCGTGATCACACTAGCAGTGTGAGCTGAGGCATTGTAATACCTATAAGCTCTGTAGCTGTTGAGCAGAAAGGTTTTAGCGTTCACATCAAAGCAACCTATAAGTTCTGAAGCTGTTGAGCAGAAAGGTTAGCGTTCACATCAAAGCATCCTATAAGCTATGTAGCTGGTGAGCATAACGGTTGACGTTCACAGCATGACGACATGCGACAAACTCAAAGTGCAACGCCCAGTCGTAATTCCTCCAAATACAAAACATTACCTTTTCTTCAAGCCATTGTTGTTTGATAACAAGTTCTGAAGCCTGGCCGAAACGAAGCCACAGATATCACTTATTTGGATTACGAAAATAGATAGATTTTTCATCCCCAGTTACAACTGCACGCCAAAATCCGAAAATCTTTTGACTCAAGCTGGTATGTGTGTGTGTATGTATGTGTGTGCGAGTGTGCCGGGATGAGTGTGTATGCCTGTGTGAGTGTGGGTGTGTGTATGTGTGTGTGTGGATGTGTGAATGTATTTGTGCATATGTGTGCGCGTGTAAATAATACATACGTGCATACACCCACATATACATATGTATATATACACATATACATATGTATATGTGTGTATATATATATGTACGTATGTAAGTATGTATGTACGCATATGAATAAAGAAATATATATATATATATATATATATGTGTGTGTGTGTGTGTGTGTGTGTGTGTGTGTGTGTGTGCATATATCGAGAGAGAAGAGGAGGAGAGAGAGCGAGAAGTAATGTTTATCACCACTTAAACGTGGGCGTATTTTAAGTACAGACGATACTGCTATTTTAAATCCATGAGGACGCTTCTTCCAGCTGGCTATGTTTCACTCTCTCTCTCTCTCTGTATATATATATATATATTCAACTGTTTGGCATAGCAAACAAATCTCCCCCATAGGAAACATCCGTTCCTCAAGCCACAAGTGTTTGTCTCGAGTTTCACTGCATGAAACTCGAGTTGCAAACTAAACACTCAAGATTTGTTTTCAACAAAATGAAGCCATATCCTCTCCGACATGTATTGGGCATTCTTTACTCGTTCGTCCAACATAAACCAACTATTCTATATATGGAGGCGCAGGTCGGACTTTGTGGTAAAATGTTTGTTTTTCAACAATATGGTCCCGGGTTCAGTCCCATTGCGTGGTACATGCCCTAGTATTTTCTTATTTCTTTATTGCCCACAAGGGGCTAAACACAGAGAGGACAAACAAAGACAGACAAAGGGATTAAGTTGCTTACATCGACCCCAGTGCGTAACTGGTACTTAATTTATCGACCCCGAAAGGATGAAGAGCAAAGTCGACATCGGCGGAATTTGAAATCAGAACGTAACGATAGACGAAACACCTATTTCGTTACTACCCACAAGGGCACAGAAGTGCACTCAGTCACACGCACATACATGCACACACAAACGCACACACGCATACGCATACACTTACGCACGCTTATATACGTACATATATACATATACGTATACATGTATATATGCACTATGCAGTTATATTACATATGCACAGTTATACATGAATTGTTACTGGGACACACATACTCATGAACACACATACGCATTCACACACGCACACACAAACGCACACGCACACACACACAAACACACTCTCACACACACATTAGCAGTCATGCACATGCAAACATGCCTGATTTCACTGGTCATAATGTATTTTACGTTCGTCTTCAACAAGCATTTACATACATATAAGCACACACACGTACATACTCACAACACACATATATTATATACACTATCATAGCTAATAACATACGCTTAAAAACACTAACTCCCATCAGCTATGCACTACACCTATAATTACAGATATATTCACTCTGGTGTCCAGAAAATATACATGCCAGTTTTAGGCCTTGTATTGCTATTGACCGCAGCGGTCAAATGTAGGATTGTAGAAATCAGATATCGGTTCTTATATATAAAAAAAAAATTATTCTATTAGGAATGTTAATCTCTTGCAGAAAACGAAACGAAAAATTTTCTATAAATATGTTAATCTACATTACATCTTAATACAGCGAAGCTGTCGTCTGCATTCAATGATTCGTTTTTAAATATGGTGGCTTGAATGAAATTTATACGACGACAATATCCATTTATATATTTGTGTTCTTTCTTGCTTTTCCGTCAAACTAATTTGGCCTCGTGAAGAAACATGCAGTATAGTATTACGTTGATTAAAGTATCAGAAACTATCAAGATAGATACATTTCTTAGACAAAATAGTCAAGGGACGATGTTTCCGCCATTCTACGAAGGTCCTTGTAGAGCAAGAGAGCAACATAATTAAACTATGATGTTGGACTTACAGACAGTAGAGCGCCATATTGAATTATTATTTATATATTTATTTATACATGAGACAAAGTTATGTATTATTTATTCATGTATGGGTTCACTGTTTTCTTTTCTTTTTTTGGAGAGGGTGCAAATGAGGCCTAGGTATAGTGAAGAAAATAACTTACAGGATTGTGACCATTCGTCAACCCAAATAATAATAATAACAACAACAATAATAATTCATTACTATATGCATAAGGCCTGAAATTTTGGGGGAGGGATTAGTCGATTACATCGCCCTCAGTGCGTAACTGGTATTTATTTAATCAACTTCGAAAGGATGAAATGTAAAGTCGACTTCTGCGGAATATGAATTCAGAACGTAAAGGCGGACAAAATACCTATTTCTTTACTACCCACAAGGGGCTAAACACAGAGGGGACAAACAAGGACAGACAAACGGATTAAGTCGACAAAATACCGCTGAGCTTTTCGCCCGGCGTGCTCACGATTCGGCCATCTCGCTGCCTTGACAGCAACAACAACAACAACAACAACGTCCTCTCAACGATTAGCTAGTGTATGATTTTTAAAATGAGAATATCTGATATTAAACTCGACTGCTCTCACAAACGAGAATACTAAAAACGAATCCCACCGCTCTAAAAAATTAAGTAAAAAACAGGAAAAGAAATCCAGAATCCTTGTCCGGTACCGGATCGATCCCAAAATCTAATCAGTTTGTGCCAGTCATGAGGCCAAACATCCCCGAAAGTTTCATCCGAACCCATCCATCAATTCTTGAGATATCTTGTCCGTATTGAAACAATACCTCCGCAGATAGACAGATAGACATCGCAATCCATTCTGATGAAAAGACTGCTCGAAAAAAAAAAAAAAAACGAGAGAAAAAATCTATGAAGATACAAAGAATTTGATTTTGAAGTTTTCAAGACGAGGGTCACGAGGATGAAAGAATAGCCCATGATTCAAAACAATAGCTCGAATACAGCGCATATCATATGCAAGTAGTTAATAATTTAATATAACGTAATCGCACAACATATACTATAAAATATTAAAGCCAAACAAAATAACACCCATCACGTTACACATACTATACAAAACTTACCAAGCGCTAATATAACAAGAAATTATAAAGGAAACATCATAATTAAACTAACCCTAACCCTAAAACTAACCCCAACCCTAAAACTAACCCTAACCCTAACACTAACCCTAACCAGTGTGCGCAGTAAAAATCTGATTAAAAACAATCAAGAATTTGCAAATGTTATTGTCGGGTTCCTCGTACCATTAATAATATCTGATACAAGCTACCGCCCCTTGTATCGTTCGACATGTTTGTTTATATTCGCGAGTGCCTGTTTTCCGTGCTTTATTTATTAGTATAAAATATTTGAAAATAGACGAATCTTCCTAATTTTTTGCACATTCCATTATTATGGATACATTTCCCATTTTCCTAACATTTAAAAAAATTTTACAAGTAAGCGTCATTTTTTTGGAGAGGTGCGCTTCCGAAGAAGCGCCTTTGTATGTGTAAATTAACAGTTTAGAAAAAAAGCCATTGGTTTCATATCTAGCATGAATTAGACATATCTTCACTTCTTCTAAACGATAACTGTTCGCTGAAAAGAATGTGTTTTTTTAAAACACAAGTTCGCCGGTGATAGTTTAAAAAATCATGGAGTGAGTTGTTTTCCTTCGCTTGGTAGTTAGGTTTTCCAATTTTGAAGTAAAAATTTCCGAACATGTGGACGACTCTCCACGGTTTCCTTCCTGGAGTTCAGATAGCCTCCTGGCTCATGTGAGTTCATGAGGATTATATATTTGTCTGCCATACACAATTTACATAGTCTTCTTCCATTGCGACAGGGTCCACAAGTTTCTAATAATTTCCACCTGACGTCAAAGGGCATATGATCGTCCATTAGGCGTCATACGTATGATGCGAGTGTCGTTGTGTTGCGTCTCTCCGGGGACCTGAAAGAAGCTCTGTGGGTGATCAGGCGAATTTTAAATTTGGATTCACAAGATCCGACATAAATTTTAGTGTGAGTCCCTGTGCTGGCATTGATATTTGTGCTGCTTCTGTTTGAGCGTACTTTTGCTTGGTACACTGTAGCCTCGGTGTCACATCTGCCGTCCATTGGGTATTCATTTCTATATGTGTGTGTGTGTGTGTGTGTGTGTGGAGGCGCGTGGCTTAGTGGTTAGGGTGTCAGCATCATGTTCGTAAGATTGTGGTTCCGATTCCTGGACCGGGCGACGCGTTGTGTTCTTGACCA
>NC_043007.1:39645700-39650700 GCF_006345805.1 Octopus sinensis
CTCACTATCCTCAATGCCGCTCCACCAAAGTGAACGGGTTGATCTATTGCACCTCTTCAAAGTGGTCTTCGCCTGCTCTTTGAACCGCTCCTTTGGACCTCCAAATCAACCGATGTCCAGTATATCCTAAAGGATTCTACGGATCAGACATTAGTCATAAATGTGCGCTCCTTGTTCGAACCATCTCAGAAGGTGCTTGTGTAGTGTGAATATATTGCTGCTGGTTTCGGTTTGACTAAGGACTTCTATGTGCGTAATTCTGTTTTGCTCAATAACTGAAATGATTTTCTGGTGATAAGGATGTTTGAAATCATGTTTATTGCCATTTCAACATGGCTGTTCCATAGCAACCAACGTTATTGCAATTTTAACCCCAGGAAGACGCCTCCACCAGCTGGTTATTCGACGCAATCTGCACCCCATATACATTGCAAGCAAGGGAGCGAACCCTTACCATCTTCCAGTGACGGGACCAACAGAGCGTACGGTTTCGAGCTCCTTGTAATCATCCTTAGTGGTGGATACTCGTCTGCTAGAGATAGCAGTAGTTTGCTCCAGCTCGCAATATATAGAAAATAAGCGACAATCAGTCACTGATTTTGCAACAAGAAAATTAGCAAGTTAGGAAATCTCTTTAAGAGATGAAAGCAATAACTATTCTATATATATATATACCTAAAAGCGTAGCCTGTGTTGTTATTTCTTTCTTATTTCTTTATTGCCCACAAGGGCTAAACATAGAGGGGACAAACAAGGACAGACAAACGGATTAAGTCAATTACATCGACCCCATTGCTAGACTGGTGCTTAATTTATCAACCCTGAGGGGATGAAAGGCAAAGTCGACCTCGGTGGAATTTGAACTCAGAACGTAGCGGCAGACGAATTACCTATTTCTTTACTACCCACAAGGGGCTAAACATAGAGGGAAAAAACAAGGTCAGACAAACTGATTAAGTCGATTACATCGGCCCCAGTGCGTAACTGGTACTTATTTAATCGACCCCGAAAGGATGAAAGGCAAAGTCGACCTCGGCGGAATTTGAACTCAGAACGTAACGGCAGACGAAATACTGCAAAGAATTTCGCCCGACGTGCTAACGTCTCTGCCAGCTCGCCGCCTTATGTAGCCTGTGTTGTGTCTGTATCAAAAGAAAGTCACTCATTTGCTAATTATTGAAAAGTGAAAATACTGGAATACGATCATTACTTGATGCACTTTATATATACACTTTATATACTTCATGTACAGTTTTATAGACTTAATACACAACATTATCCTTCTTTACATTATTTACATTCGACGGATATTTGTCCTCATCTTGTTTGTTGTTAACACAACGTTTCGGCTGATATACCCTCCAGCCTTCTTCAGGTGTCTTCGGCAATATTGTTGTTGTTGTTGTTGTTATTGTTGTTGTTCAGGTCACTGCTTGGAATTGAACTCGGAATCTTGGGGTTTGTAGCCCGCGTCCTTAGCTACTACGCCATATGTCCGGGGGTATATGGTGTAATGGTTAAGAATTGTATTCTCCTTCTTTCTCTCTCATCTCTTAGCCTTATCCTCTTTTTCTTTCATTTTTCTTTCACTCATCACCTTTCCCTTCAACTAATCACCTGAAAGCGTTACAGACGGGCTAAGTAAGGGAGGAAAAAAAACTTAGCTAAACAAAAAAATTACACATGTCACTCACCACCACCTCCTCCTGTAAATCATTCCAAAGATTCTCCGTCTAAGTTTCTTGAGCGGAATAGATGCTCACACATGGGTGTATGCATCGACGGCTCAGCCAACACGCTAACTCAACCGCATATTTACAAACACCGGAAGTAATTTTTATTCAGAATATCATGCTGCTTTGTTGGTGACTGGCTTCAACTTTCTTAAGAACTTAAATAAAACTCCAAGACACACACAGACACACACACACACACACGCACGCACGCACAGACACACACATATTATATATATATATATATATATGTGTGTGTGTGAACAAACATATGTGTGTGTGTGTGAATGTGTGAGTGTGTATATGTGTGTGTGTGTTTGTCTAAGTGTATTTGAATATTGTTGAAGCACTTGCTTAGTATAGCTCCTCACCTCTCTCTCTCTATCTCTCTCTCTCTATCTATCTATCTTCACTCGCACACTCACATACTCACACACACGCATATATAAATAAATATATATGTATACATATAAATATATACGCATGTGTATATATAAATATACATATATATATACATACATACACACACACATATATACACATACACACACACACACACACACACACGCACACACACACATATATATGTATGTATATATGCCTGTATGTGTGTACATATATATATATATATGTATATATATGTATATGTATATATATATATACATAGACACATAAAAACAGTGAAAGGGAGTGGGAAAAAACATGGATAGTGAGAGATAACAATTATAGATAGGGGGGAGTGCTAGCGAAGTTACCATGGTTACATTGATATCTCATGAATTATTCATGAGATCATCATTATGCAACGATGACTTGTTTCTTTATTGGTTTGTTATTCTGTTGTTATTTGTTGCGGTTGACTTTTTTTTTTCTTTATTTGTTTCTTCCACCATCTTCGGCCATTATGGGAACAAAACAAGGAAACGGGCTGTATAACCAGGAGAGGGATATCGACGGTGATGGCGAGGATGGCGAGGATGGCGACGATGATGATGGTGATGATGATGATGGTGACCATGAAGGCGACGATGATGCTGCTGGTGACGATGGCGGCAATGATGGCGAAGATGGTTGTGACGATGACGGTGACGATGATGGTGAAGACGATGACAACGATGACGGCGAGGATAATTTTGACGAGGATGGATACAATGATGACAACGATGATGATGGCGATGATGGTGGCGATGATGACAATGCCGACACAATATCGATGACGATGCAAATAGGTCAACGATTCAGTTTTGACCTGGTCACATGATCTACTAGAAATAGCAGGCAAATTCCTCTCTAATCACACCTAGCTGCTTTACAATCGTCGAAGATACCATTCCCTAAAAATAGATAAAAGCCACAAAACAACAAAAGCAACTGTAGTAGCAACAAGAACAGGAGCAGCAATATCTGTAGCAGTAGTGGTAGCAGCAGCAGCCGCTACAACAACAATAACAGCAGGGGCAACAAAATCTACCAGAAAAAACTCTCCTGGTCACCCACCTTGTTAGAAATTTTCCTCAATTGACACTGCTCTCTTAAAAAATCAAAAATACGCTGGATAATGTAGTCCTAGATACACTATGCCTAAAAAAACGTTGCCACGAAATAAAACCTTTTCGTCATAGGTGTGTCTGAACAAGACAGTAGAAAATATTTCAAAATATGTCCTGAGGTAGAAAATATCTTGAAATATTCTGTGCAGAATTGAACCAGAGACTAAGCTTTACCAAAGTTATATGTTTCTACTGCTAAACTGTCTGAGTGGAATGAAAATTTTATAGGCTGACCATGAAGGAGTGATGCTAGAGCTATGAAATCTTTCGTGCATTAATACAACAATAGCATTGTTCCTTTTCGGGTAAACTGACGTCTGTAAACTGACATCTGACTGTTCAAAGAAAACTTCAAAAGTAACTAGTGGCGACCTCTATTGAAATTGGATAAAATTTGGCATTGTGATATTATCATGTATCTAAAGGGAAAGGGTTTGGCTGGCCCTCAAAGACATTCGTGCTCATATGGTTGTTAAGTTAAGTTAATTTTTTGGCTCAAAAAGCAAAAAGCAAGGCCATGTAGGGGGACATGGAGTTATGTACAGGGTGGTGTTCATGCAAAGAGTTCAGGCCATTTCTGGTCAAGGGAGACTTTGAACCGAGCGGTCGTCGGCATCTTCACTATCTCGTCCGGCAGCTTATTTCACGGATCCGCAACCCGGACGGAGAAAGCCCCTCTCTTTCGATTGAGATGAAATCGTCGCAGATAGAGCATTTCGGAGTGACCCCGCAGCCGACGCTCTGGAGCAGGAGTGAAGAACAGCTCTTTCGAGAGGTTACACTTTCCGCTTATGATGTTGTGAGCAAGAATGAGATCACCACGGCGTCGTCGTTTTTCGTGTTATATTAGGGGATGAAGGCTCCAGCTTTATGGTAAAACTTTCAGGTGATGCAACGGAATAAATTTATTAAAATTGGTGAAAAGGTGAATCTGAAGATTATCCCTCAAATGGATGACGCGACGTTATCAAATTTATGACAAGATATTTTAATAACAGCTTAAATGTAAATAACACATGAGAGTCAATCAAAACGAGACTTTAATTTACTAAAAGTTCCACTGAGAGACATTAGAGATAAACTGTCCTCTAAAAGAAGAGGATGGATAAGGTTCAAGAGAGGAAGATAATCAAGTACCAGGAGTTGTTAGAGGACTGTGTGAGAATAGATGGGGAACAAGGACTTTACTATTGCAGGTTATCAGTCGAGGGCTTGTAGGTCTTATTCTGAGTAATGCCTATGGAAATCTGAGCATTTCAAGAGTGAGCATAAGTTCCGCCAAGAACAAAGTAGAGGCTGTTAACAAAGCGTCTAGATCTGTGGTTTTCCATATTTTTATTTGATCTTTTTGATTTCTATTTTTCTTTACTGAATCCCCGTAGCCATTTGTCGTTTAAAATATCACATTTTTATGATTAAATTTCATTAAGAATTATAATTGAATATTGTTGGGAGTTGTATAAAACTGTTAAAATATTTTGTGTATTGTAGGAGTGGCGTGGGAGTGGCTGTGTGGTAAGTAGATTGCTTGTCAACCACATGGTTCCAGGTTCAGTCCCACTGCGTGGCACCTTGGGCAAGTGTCTTCTACTATAGCCTCGGGCCGACCAAAGCCTTGTGAGTAGATTTGGTAGACGGAAACTGAAAGAAGCCCGTCGTATATATGTGTATATATATATATGTCTGTGTGTCTGTGTTTGTCCCCCCAACATCGTTT
>NC_043007.1:39658200-39675700 GCF_006345805.1 Octopus sinensis
TAGTTTTATTTAAAGATATGTAGGTTCCGTTTTTTGGGGGTCACCCTGAACTAAAAGCGACACCGCTACACCACCAAGATACCACTGCTTAGCCTTAACCCTAAACCTAACCAGAAAACCCATATTGATATGTGAGGGGTACAGTTTTTGTTGTCGAAACAATCTCGATTCCTTCACAGTCCCTGAGTAACTACATGACGAGAAAAAGCAAAATGCTTACCTCCAAATATCCTAAATACAAGCACATCAAAAACCTAAAACCCAGCCGACGTTAAATCTCCTGTTCGGACAGGATGAGCTTTATGCACCACGCATCATTAGAAATAGCAGCAAAATCAATAATCTTATTGACTCCAGTTACTGTGTTTGAATGCATAGCGTCAGTAATAAGTGCGGCGCAAAAAAAAAAAGCTGTAGCGTTCTAACTGACTGAGTTCACCTTATCTGCTTTCACTGTGGAAACTATTGTAATTTTCGGACGTACGGAAGTATAAGAGACAACAGAGAGAGAGGGGGGGGGGAGACAGAGAAATGGAGAGAGAGAAAATGTGTGCAGCATGTCCAAGCTGTGACATTGCACCTCCATATGAGTCATTACGGCATGATATTAGTTCTCAGTATCTCTGTGCCGGCAGAAATTGACATGGTCATAGAGACAGTGCGGCATGTTCAGACTGTCGCTATTACTACTACTACTACTACTACTACTACTACTACTACTACTACTACTACTAATGTAACTTCCTTCACTACAGATGTCACTATATCATCAGCTACTACCGAACGATCAGCTATAGTCACTCAACGTGCTTGAAATAACATTCAAATTTCCCTTCTGCCTTGAAAAATATCATTACACTTGATTAGTTTACTCAGTCCCACACATCAGGCGGCAGTTTTCCGGCGTTTTTCATTGGTTACATGTTCCGTGTCTTCTCAGAAACTTCGGAGACTTCATGAAAAGTTAGATCATCACGTAACTTGCTCGCTTCTCCGGTTTCTCTTGTCTTTTTGCAGTGTCTATCTCCATACTATTTTTTTTCTCCAGCAATTTCGGGGACGGGGCTAAGTCGATTACATCTGCCCCAGTGATCAACTGGTACTTATCGACCCCGAAAGGACAGAAGGCAAAATCGACATCGGCAGAATTTGAACTCAGAACGTAATGACAGAGGAAACGTCGCTAAGCATTTTGTCCGGCATGGTATCGATTCTGAATAATAACGGTTTCAAATTTTAGCACAAGGCCAGCGATTTCAGGAGAGGGGCCAAGTCGATTATATCCGTCCCAGTAATCAACTGGTACTTATTCTATCAACCACAAAAGGATTAAGGGCAGAGTCGACATCGGCAGGATTTGAACTCAGAACGTAAAGGCGGACGAGCTTCCTTAAAGTATTTTTCACTGCGTGCAAACGATTCTGCCAGCTCACCACGTTCAGACTTTGTTAATAACATGGCATTGTTCAGAAAACACTGAGGTAACCGAGAAGAAATGATACACCGCCCGAGTAAAACCGTTTGGCTGTAAACACAAAGAAGGTGAAAAATCATAAAAGATCGGTTATGGAATAGAAGACATCACTTTGATGTCCGAAAACCACAGTGGCGAAACGTGAGGCTGTTTGTTGCCTTACCATAGCACTGTTTTGTGCAATGATCCCGAAGTCTATAATAGACAAGTGGAAGCACTCCGTCGGTTACGACGACGAGGGTTCCGGTTGATCCGAATCAACGGAACAGCCTGCTCGTGAAATGAACGTGTAAGTGGCTGAGCACTCCACAGACACGTGTACCCTTAACGCAGTTCTTGGGGATATTCAGCGTGACACAGAGAGTGACAAGGCCGACCCCTTGAAATACAGGTACAACAGAAACAGGAAGTAAGAGTGAGAGAAAGTTGTGGTGAAAGAGTACAGCAGGGATCACCACCATCCCCTGCCGGAGCCTCGTGGAGCTTTAGGTGTTTTTGCTCAATAAACACTCACAACGCCCGGTCTGGGAATCGAAACCGCGATCCTATGACCGCGAGTTCGCTGCCCTAACCACTGGGCCATTGCGCCTCCAATAGACAAGAGTATGTTATAGAAGACGCCTTAAAAAGAGTGATAGTTTGTTTAGAGTAGAAACAGCGACGAAAACAATTAATGGTGAAACTTCATTGTCACCGTTACCGTTTTCCTTCTGATAAAAAGTTTCAAACCCCATCATCATGTTTTGAGGTTTGTATTTGTACATGAAACAGAAACAAACAGATATATATGTGTGTATCAGGTGTATGCGGGAATGTGTGATTGTGTCTGCACGCGTATATGTCTATATATATATTAGAAGAAATGAGGTACTCAGAAATCCGGATGGTTTTATATTTACAGATATTTTTATTAGTATGTTACACGTTTTTATAAATCAGATATCATATATCATATATTAGCGCTTTCATCCATTCTTGTACACACACACACACACACACACACACACACATATATATATATATATATATATATATATACATACATATATATGTGTATGTGCGTGTAAGTGTGCAACATATGCAACACACATGCACACGTACACTATATATATATATATACATATGTATATATATATTATATATATATGTATATATATATATTAAATACTTATATATGTGCATAGGCATATATTACATACATGCGCGAGCGCACACACACATACGCGAACGCACACACACATACGCAACACACACACACACATACCCACATACCCACATATCACATCGATATTTGATTTTCTTCTTTTTTTCTGTCTTTATTCCTGCAGTACATTTTAAAATTTTTAGTTGATCTCTCTGTCACATATGTGTGTGTGTGTGTTTGTGTGTAAGTATAATCTTCCTCTTCTCTTTCTCTTTCTTATTTTCGAATTGTTTAACCTCTTTTTTTCACATTATAAATTTCTTCCTTCTCCGCATTCCCTCTCTCTCCCTCTCCCCCTTTCTCTCTCTCTCTATCTTTCTCTCTCTATGCCTTCTCAATCTTCCCTTCCTCTCTCATCCTTACTTTCTTTATACGGCCGCCATTACACTCACTAATCTTTACTGAAGCATTAGCTTCGGCACTTGACCCCTGTTAGCAATCTGTAAATTATCTGGAATATCATACAAGATCAACAACAGCAACAACAACAACAAACAACAACAACAACAACAACAACAACAACAACAACAACAACAGCAACAACAACAACAACAACAGCAGCAGCAGCAGCAACAGCAACAACTCAAATTGGACAACGAAGGAGGAAGGTGTGAGATGGAAGAGGAGGAACGAAAGAACGAAAGTAATGCAGAAAAGAAGAAAGGGAGAAGTACGCAACGAAATGATGAAGAATAAATTGAAGTACAGAGCCGAGGACATAAAAAGTAGATAAAAGAAAATGATAAGAACTAAACAAAAGATAAATAATGAAAGACGCTAAAGAAGTAAAGAAAGGAAGGAAATTAAAAGACAATCCAAAAGTGATGGAGAGAGACAGAGAGTGATCTCTCTTTCTCTCTCTCTCTCTCTCTCTCTCTCTATATATATATATATATATATATATATATTATATCACGTGATATATATATATGTATATATACATAGAAAGATAGATAGATAGATAGAGAGAGAGAGAGAGCATTTTACAGATAGTGAGACACAGAGAGGATGGAAGGGAGGAAAGAGAACAAGGAAAGAAGAAAAATAGTAACAGAGAATGAAATGAAAGAATGCATGAAAGCAATGTGAAGAAAATACAATGAAGAAAATAAGCTTGTATGATTGAGAGAGAAAAAAGAAGAAAAACTTATGAATGAATGAATGAAAAAGAAAGAAATTTAGGATGAAAAGAAAGAAAGTAAAAGAAAGAAGACGATGAGAATGAATAAAAAATATAAAAAAGAATAAAGACAAGAGGAAAGAAAGAAAGAAAGAAAGAAAGAAAGAAAGAAAGAAAGAAAGAAAGAAAGAGAAAAGAAAGTAGGAATGAAAATGACAGAAACCTAAAAAGAAAGAGAGAGAAAAAGGAAGAAGAAGGAAAATGTAAACGAAATCAAAAGCGAAAGAATACGAAATGAATACAAGAAATGAGGGATGAAAAATGGCCGACTTAGTTGTATTGATATAAAGATGGAAAGACAGAAAGATAGATAGACACATAGATAGGAAGAAAAAGAAATACTGCAAAATGGAAGAAAACAGACGACAGTCCGAGGCGTTCATAGTGTTGTTAGAAGAATAAATTTTTTTTTCCTGCAGTGCTAATCAAAGATACACTAATCCTTACTGACGTACATATAAATTGGCTAGGATTAAGCCGGCCTGCAAAACTTTCCGGAATGTGCGACCCCGGGTTCAGTTCAGCTCAGCTCCGTTCTGTCATTCGAAAAGACTTTATTTCATTTATTTATTTAGTTATTTATTTCTTTATATATTTGTATGCTTGTTTGCCTGTATATTTATGTGTTTCATTGGTTTGCATTATTTTTCTGTTGACTGCAGCGAAGCTTCTTATACAAAGATGTCACTTAGATATGCTTCAGATATGCTTCTTGTTCTTGTATGCACGTTGTTTTTGCTTTGTTGTTGCTTTTTTGTCTTTTTTGTTCCCCGTCCGCTACTGTTCGTTCGACGCAGACAATCCCATACTTGTATATACATCCGAAACAAATTATACAAATACATATACATATTTATGCATACTAAATAGATAAATACAAACATATATACGTACACACAAAAGTCGACGAGTCAACTTTTAAGATCACAGATTTAAGTGTTTGAAAACCAATGTGTCATTTTGTGTTTGTGTATGTATGTGTAGGTGTGTGTGTGTGTGTGTGTGTGTGTTGCAAATATGTATGTTTGTGACGATATTTATGCATTTCAATATGCATATATGCTTACGTTCATATATCATGAATATATGAATACCTGAATGCGAGCGTGTATGTGTATGTATGTATGTATGTATGTATGTATGTATGTATGTATGTATGTATGTATGTATGTATGTATGCATGTGTGTGTGTGTGTGTGGGTGCATGAATGTGTATATGAGTGCATGTGTATGCTTGTGTATGTATGCGTATGTATGTGTATATATATATATATATATATATATACACACATACAGAAATGTATACAAAAAATGTACACCACACATATATACATATATAAATACATACATACACATACACATATATATATGCAAGTATGTATACATGTGTATATATATGCATATACATATATTTGTATATATGTATATGCGAGTAGATATATATGTACACGCACATGTGTGTGTATATATATTATATATATATATATATATATATATATATATATATATATATATATTATATATATATACATATATATATTCATATACATATGCATATACATATACATATACATATATATATATGTATGTGTGTGTGTGTATATACAAGCATACGCACATACTAAAATATATACATAAATATACACATACGAAAATATCGTGACACGATGATCGACACGCATGTTGTCATACACATTAACTCTCTCTTTCTCTCTCTCTTTCTTTATCAAACACACACACACACACACACACACATTCAGATACATACAACATAGACACACAACATATACGACGGCTCTCGAAATCTTGGCATCCATATCACACGATACATGCGAGAAATTATTTCTCCGAACACGTCTGCCATTTAGTATGCATATATGCAAATATATTCATACTTACATCTGTATAATGCATCGTGTATTCATACATATTTGCGTATATGTGTTCGTATTTTGCGCATATGCATACGTATATGCGTATTTTGAATGTGTGTGTGTGTGTGATTGAATGTGTGTGTGCCTGCGTGTGTGTATGTGTGTAGGTATGTGTTGATGCATGTATTTATGTAGTTTTATGTTTGCATGAACCTCTAGGAAAAGCATTAGTGTCTTGAGTGTGTGTGTGTGTATGTAAGAATTTATGTGTGTATGTTAGTATGTTTATGTGTGTGTCAGTATGTATATGTATATGTGTGTGCTGACATACACGACTTGACGGTTGTCTAGAGACATGTGCATGCATGTATGTGTGTCTGTGATTATTTTCAGAGAATGAGAAAAAAGTGAATGGTAGGGGAAAGAGAGAAAGGGATGTATTAAAATAGATAGATAGATAGATAGATAGATAGATAGATAGATAGATAGATAGATAGATAGATAGATAGATAGACAGATAAATAGATAGATAGACAGACAGACAGACAGACAGACAGACAGACAGATAGATAGATAAATAGATGGACAGACAGACAGATAGATAAATAGAGAGATATAGACAGACAGACAAATAAATAGAGAGAGATATAGACAGACAGACAGATAAATTGAGAGATATACAGACAGACAGACAGACAGACAGACAGATAGATAGATAGATAGATAGATAGATAGATAGATAGATAGATAGATAGATAGACAGACAGATAGATAGATAGATAGATAGATAGATAGATAGATATGTTTCTTTATTAGCCACACAGGGCTGCACACAGATAGAACAAATTACAAGGTAGAGCTTTTCTTTTGAAGGTATTAAAAAAAAAAAAAAAAAAAATGGGAAGGGGGAGGTTCGATCAAAAGGATCGTAAAAGGAGAGAAAGAGGACAAAAATAAGGGGGTTAAAAAAAAAAAAAAAAAAAAAAGGGGGGGGGGGAGAGGAAAAAAAAATGATCAATAGGGATCGTTATCACAGAAATGTCAATATGAAGTGTAAAGGGGAGGACAGGTGAGGTTTACCCGTGGAAAGAAAAGCCTGCGGAAAAGACCACGGTAACCTCGGTCAATGAAGTCACATTTTATATTTCTTTTTTTTTTTTTTTTTTTGCAAATAAGCAACTCTCTGTTTTCGATTTCTGGTTCATAGGACTATGCTCAAGGTGGCTTCGTCATTCATACGTGCCATTCTTGCTACATTCACCCATCTTTTTTTTAAACATTTGCTAGACAAAACTTGCCTCTCTACTCTCACTTTCCTTTTCAAGTGGTACTTGAAGAAGTTGATGAGAGATTGACCAGAGAGGAAAGTGTTTGTCTCCAATCCTTTCAGACGCGTCCACGATACATTCTTTCGCCATAGCCACAAGGATGATGAAAATAGCTCTTCCTTCCCGTTTGAAGGAAGGAGGCGTGACAATATTGACGATAGACTCAGCTGATAAACCGACTCGTCCCACACGTGACAGCAGTTGTTCGACATAAGCCCACAGGTCGGAAATTGTTGGACACTGAACGAGTGCGTGCAGAACGGTTTCGTCGCTCTGACCGCATCTCGGGCAGGTCGGCCCCGTGTTTCTCGAGCCGTGTCTGTAGAGCTTATCCCGAACGGGTAGCGCTTCTCGGTAGCACTGCCAGGCCAGGGATCTCTGGAAGTTGTCCATGGGCCCTGGCCCGAAAGTCGTCCCGAACAGGCGGGTCAGGTACTCCTCGTCGACGTCCAGGTTCGCCCCGAGCTCGTCGTCGTACCTCCCCTCCACTAAACCCCTATAGAATGCTTTGGTTGTGTTGAAGTCACTTAAGGTCGACCCAGGACGGCAGAGTTGCTTGAGAGCAACGCGACACTCGCGGTGCCATTCGCCCTTCCTCGGCCTCTTTTTGATCCACTACTGCAGTTCGGTCATGGAGACGAGCTGCGGGAAAGCGTGCCTCACAAACGGCGACCACACCTGTTCACCGTCGTCTACATAGAGCCAGAGATGTCGCAGTCTCAGCGCGTGTCTGCGCATCATCAACCACGGCATGCCCAGCCCTCCTTTTAACGGGTGTTGACAGCAAATGGATCGCCTGACCATCGGGACGCATCCTTTCCACAAGAAGCGAAAGAGGATGCGTTGTAGTTTGGTGATGGTAGGGTCGGGACAAGGTACGACGGTCAGGCGGTAGTAGATGACGGACGCGATGTACGTGTTCGCCACCTCCGCTCGACCTTTTAGGGACAGTTTCCTCTCGGCCCTGCCGGGCGAGAGTGACCACCCTACTCGTTATCTCGTTCCAGTTCTTCTCCACTTGGAGGTCCGGACCGAACCAGACCCCGAGCAACTCAACCGGGCCGTCGGTCCAGCGTCCCACGACGGAGGCGCTGGTGGACGGCATGGGCTTGCTTCTCCAGGTGCCTAGTCGCAAGCCCACTGACTTTTCCCGGTGATTTTCGCTCCTGTCACCGCTTCGTAGTTTTTCAGTGTCTCGCCGACCAGCTCGATGTGCTCGTGGCTATAGACACTATGACGGTGACGTCGTCCGCGTATGCAGACACGCTCGTCCCGCATCCCAATTCTCGCGGGATGCCCCTTAGAGTCGCCAGCTTCCGCAGTAGTGGCTCAAGAGTCAATACGTATAGAAGCGCCGAGAGGGGGCATCCCTGACGGACCGAACGTGCAATGTCGAAAGGTCTCGATAGATGTCCATTTACGCGAATTACCGAACGGATGCCTCTGTACAAGGCAGCTATCCAGCCGCGGAAGACGGGACCGAAACCAGCCGCTCTCAGGACTGCCTCCAAGTATCGATGGTCTACCCTATCAAAGGCTTTTGATTGATCCAAGTTGATCAGGGCCCCACCATGCCAGGTTCGTTAACTACCCTGTCTATGATGTAGCGCATCAGATGGAGGTTGTCATGGATGGTCCGGCCTGGCACGGCGCATGTTTGCGCCTTGTCGACCAGTTTCTCGATGACAAGCGCCAACCTCTTGGCTAGCACCTTGGCCAAAATTTTCAAGTCTGCATTAAGCAGAGTGATGGGCCTAAAGTTATCTATTACATTTCCCTTGTTTAGATCTTTCTTCAGCAGTGTTACGGCTCCTCGGCTCACAAAACAGGAATGCCCCGTTTTGCTGCCAGTTGCAGTACACCGCCGCCAAGAGATCTCCAAACAAGTCTGGCATACAATTGTAAAGCTCGTAGGGTAGACCATCCAAACCCGGTGATTTGTCCCTCGAGCATTCTGCCATCGCTTCCCGCACTTCCGCCGCCGTGATGGCACCTTCGCACACCCTGCCTTTCTTGTCGAGAGTCGTGGTAGGCTATGTAGGTAGGCACTGAAGTCCACCCTACGTTCTTGCCCTCCACTCGTTCCGAACAGTCGGGCAAAATGCTGCTGAAAGGCCTCACACATTTTACTTGGCTCGAGCAATTCGCGCCCCTGTTCATCTACCAGTGACCGAATGGTGGCTTTGTTGCCCTGTTGCGCCTCTGCCACCCGGGCCTCTCTCGCGGCTCCAACACCTTCGTTCCTTAGAGCACGCATCCTAGCTCTGACAGCACATCCTTCGTGTTTGGCGTTGAAGTGTTGGTCGAGGGCCAACCTCGCCGCCAAAACGTCGGATGCGATGCCGCTTCTATTGCCTCTTCTAGCTTCTTAACTAGCTCACCCTCTACTCTATTTCTATCTATGGCTAGTGCTTTGCTGTACCTAATCGCTTCTGCTTTTACTGCTCTCTTGAGGGCAAACCACCATTTGTTGTTGATGATGGCTCCCGTCAAAGCCCTCTTTACTAGTGTGCTAATCCGGTCTCTGAAAACTTCTCGATGGGAAAGACGCGTTTAGTTTCCAGTATCCGGGACCCTGCCTAAGTGTCTTACCTAAGTCTAGCGTACATGTCACAAGTTTGTGATCCGTGTAGCTGACTATGTGGAATTGTGGACATCCTATGCTATCTCTATCTACTGTCCTACACAGTATCCTATCTAGATACGATCTCGACGACCCGATGCGGTTGCTCCATGTCCACGTTGGCGCATTCGGGTGGTCTAGTCGAAACCTGTCAGACAGTTGAAAGCGTCTGAGCAGGTCTCTGAGGCATTTGCATCCCCGTCTATTCCTATCTCTACCCACGTAGTCTACATGCGTGTCCAAGGTAGCATTCCAATCCCCCACTAAGAGTAAAGGACGAGACGTTCCCAAGAAAACTTCTAGACGTTGAAAGAAATCCGCCCGACCTGTTAAGGGCGGTGCGTAAACTGATACGAGCCGAAAAGAGATAGATAGATAGATAGATAGATAGATAGATAGATAGATAGATAGATAGATAGATAGATAGATAGACAGACAAACAGATAGATAGATAGATAGATAGATAGATAGACAGACAGACAGACAGACAGATAGATAGATAGATAGATAGATAGATAGATAGATAGATAGATAGATAGATAGATAGATAGATAGATGGATAGATAGATAGACAGACAGACAAACAGATAGATAAATAGAGAGAGAGATAGGCAGACAGACAGACAGATAGCTAGCTAGATAGATAGATTGATAGAAAATAAGATAGGTAGATAGAAAGATTAGCAAACATACAGATAGATAGTTAAAATGTTGGATTTATACATAGTTAGCCAGGATACATAGACAAACAAACAGACAAGCAGAAAGATAGATAAATAGATAGACAGTTGGCAGATAAGTTTTTTCTGAAAAGACACTGATTTGGTCCCTACGAGAGGCAGAATTCTGTAGACATAAATTTACATTTCCGCCAATAATTACGGGTTTATTTAAAACTTTTGCTTGATTACCGATATTCAAGGGGATATGAGATCGAGTCTCATGGCTGGTTGCTGAAATTTTTCTCGTTTTCTATGGATATATCTTATCCAATCTCTGCTGTTCTGTTAACGTTTAGGCGTTTGAAAATAAATTACCACCTTATTTGTATCTCACAATATACATTTCAACCCTTCTAAAGCAAAGATTAGTTTGTTTAGATTTATCGTAATATAAACGTTATTGTTAAAGTTGTAACATCGAGAACGTTGGCGTTTCAGGATGGGACAGGAACGACCAAACGCGAACTTTGGAAATAGAGTGTATAACCAGAAGAGCAAGACATTTCTGAAGTTCGATGTATTGGTTGATTCACGTCGCAATTAATTCAGATCGTAGCTCCTATCTAATTTCAGCGATGTAGCTTCGTTAACACACACAGTATGTATGTATGTGTGTGTATATATATATATATATATAATATATATATATTATATATAATATATAGTATGTATATATTGTGTATGTGTGTGTGTTGATAAACTAGTGACAGCAATACTGTCACGAACCCAATAAAATAACGAATGATTATGTATCTCTGAAGATTTGACAATACAATTGATTCTATAGTTTACATTACATGACTGATAATTATTCTTTGTCAATCAAATACACTTACGATGGTAAACTATGTAATAAACAATCTCGCTTCTTTTGTTACATATACATATATATATATAGATATATATATATATATATATATATACATACAACATACATACATACATACATACATACAACATACATATATATATATAATATATATATATATAATATATATATATATATATATATATATATATAACAAACGAAGCGAGATTGTTTATTGTATGTATGTATGTATGTATGTATGTATGTATGTATATGTATAATAAATAATAGCTGAATCTCGATTTCGATCGATGTCACCGCTTCATAGTTCGCTTAAACACTACGGCTGTGACATTTTATTCTGCTTCGGGTTTATACTCTTTCGCACAGATATGAAAATTATGGGCACCATTTTGCTGTAGGTGTTCAGAGAGCCTATCAACCACGCCGAATCATGCCTTCATTCCATCATGGAATTTTTCTTCGAGGGTTTAACCTTTTTCTGTTACAGCCGGCCATAGTATGTATCATAGAGTAGAGATGTTAAACACTGGTGATACATGTACCTGAAGCTTTTGAAAACGAGGAAAGTCCTTACTGAGGCACCAACTACTTTCTAAAAAAAACGTATTTATATAATTACATATATTATGGATTGTCTGGAAAGTTCGTACCGATTTATAGTAGCTTACATTTCGACTTATTTTAGAACATGGTTGAGTCCAAAAAATAGGATTTGACTACACCTCCATTTAGAGCACAGTTTAAGCTATCTTTTCGTGGAAGAAGGTTTATATTCCTATAACCTGTGTTAATTCTGTAACCCTCTAAAACGGAAGATAAGAAAGTTCATTTTCGGTACTTGATGCTTTGGGAACCAGACAAAAATTGCTGCAGCTCGGCTGAGATGTGTTACCCCACATATTGCTCCTTACTTATTCAGGTCTCTGCAGAATAGTCTTAATGGTAAAAATTTCAATTCCTTGGATGACGTAAAAAAGACACCTTGATGAATTCTTTGCGATGAAACCACCTCAATTCTGAGAAGAGGGTATTTTCAAGTTAAAGGAAAGATGGAGACGCATTGTGCAACAAATTGGTTCATATTTGGTTGATTAAAAAAGTAATGGCAAGTATTTATTGACCTTTTTCTTTCCTTTAAAAATCTGCACGAACTTTCCGGACGACCCAATATATAGATACATATACACATTAGTAAAATATACAATTTTACACATGCATTGCTATGCATGCACGTACATACACACTTATGCGAATAAAATGAAATTGTTTAGAAACTCGTCTCGAATATGGCGGGGCTTTTTCCTTTTGCTGTTATCTATATCGGTGACAACGGCCAATGACAGAAATACTGCATTTTGGCCACTTGCGACAGCTATAAAAAGAAAAGAATTTAACAACACATGTACCAAATATCGTAAGAATATTCTAATTTTTCTGGACTATCTATTTATTTTTAAAGTTCCAATAGCTGCTAAGATGATGAGAGTAGTTCTTCAGGATTGGATCACCCGAGACATACCCCTTGTATTGTACCTTAATAGGGACATTAATAGTAAATTATTCCTCCTTTAATATCTTTCTATGTAACAATGTGAATAACGAATGAGGAAGATATTAAACAATATGTATGCTGGTTCACTACTTTGCCTGACTCTCACTTTTATATGAAAGAGCACAGATATTGCACTCCAGTAACAAGTCGGACGATTATCTTTTCATGGAACTCCCGGAAGAGATGCACGACCTTGGATGAGCAACAAAACTTTCTGAGAACACGCTATAGAAGTTCCTTCTTAGCTGTGCCTAAATCCCTTTGACAAATCAATAAAAGGCCTGAACTGACCCTTATGTTGCCCCAAGAATTTCTCTTCATACTATCTTGCAATTTAAAATAAAAATCATGTCGAATGTACCTGCTGTGAAATCACATATATATAATATATATTATATTAGGTAGTGGGTTGCAATTTTCTTCACTACTTCAGGGAATGACGACCCTGCCTGACACGAATCACGGGCTCAGCTAGCTCCGGCTGACAGTACCCGGTATGGGCCCATATACAGGGTTACGGAAAGGAGACAGCCTTCAAAGAAATCCAGAGTGGAGCTCCGTAGGCGGTTTAGTGTTCGACTCGACACTCTTCCGGCAGCTCCTGCAACCAGGCTGGCGCCAAACGTAATGCTCTGCACTCCTTTGGACTACACCAGCAAGGTCAAGAAAGGAATCCTGACGATTGGACTACCCAGGATTTTTTTACATCTAACCCAGGCCTGCGCAAAACAGAAGAGGACATGAAATGTAAAAACCAGACTGGATTAGTTTATGCGCAACTCCATTGTCTCCCGAGACAAAAGGATGCCAACAACAATATATTATATATATGTGTGTGTATGTGTGTGTGTGTGTGTGTGTGTGTGTGTGTGTGAGAGAGAGAGAGAGAGATAGATGTATGCTGCAGTGGAAGGTGTGCTATTTATGTATACGGGTGTGATATATGCTAGTGTAGTTACGTGAACGCATGCATGTGAGTGCGTGGGTGGTGGGATGCGTGCGAATGTGTGTGAGTGTGTGGAGGATGCGTGTGTGTGCACGTAAGTGTCTTTGTACATATACGTGTGCGTATGTGACGAGTGTGTGTTTCTGTGTATGCGTGTCTAGAGAATTTTCCTGCAATGGTTAAGCAAATACCCTTGTAACAAATACATACATATTTCTGCATTTATATGCAAACACGCTCGTCGCTTGTCTGTCTGCCTCTCTCACGTTGAAACACACACACATACAAACACATTCACACATGTATATACATACACACATGTATATACATACACACTACTTCTTCAAAAACAACAAGAGCAAAACATACCACGTGATTTATAACGAAACGACACAACGACTAAACCCACGACGAATATATCAACAACTGGGAAGACGAAAACAAGAACAAGACATACACATCCACCTTGAAAACAACAACAACAGCAACAGCAGCAACAACAACAACAACAACAACAACATCAACTGCAGCAAGAGTGCCATTGGCAGCAACAGCAGCCATATTAGAGACAGTAGAAACAACAGCAACAACGAGTGTATGAGAAGACAATTGCCAATGCATGATGTATGCTCTACAGTGACTTGTCTTGCCTCTTTGATATTATTTTACGTTCCATCAAATAAGGGAGAATTATGCAAATTAATAACTATAACTATGATGCTAGTGCCGCTACGACTACTGCAAATATTAACAAAAACAACATAAACAACAACAAATAATAATAATAATAATAATAATAATAATAATAATAATAATAATAATAATAATAATAATAATATAATAATGATGATAATAATAATAATAATAATAATAATAATAATAATAATAATAATAATGATGATGATGATGATGACGATAATAATAATAATAATAATAAATAATAATAATAATAATAATAATAATATAATAATAATAATAATGATGATGATGATGACGATAATAATAATAATAATAATAATAATATATAATGATGATGATGATGACGATAATAATAATAATAATAATAATAATAATAATAATAATAATAATAATAATAATAATAATAATAATAATAAGGTGAGCTGGCAGAAACGTTAGCATGCCGGGAGAAATGCTTAGCGGTATTTCGTCTGCCGCTACGTTCTGAGTTCAAATTCAGCCGAGGTCGACTTTGCCTTTCATCCTTTCGGGGTCAATAAATTAAGTACCAGTTACGCACTGGGGTCGATATAATTGACTTGATCCGTTTGTCTGTCCTTGTTTGTCCTCTCTGTGTTTGGCCTCTTGTGGGTAGTAACTAAATAGGTATTTCGTCTGTTGCTACATTCTGAGTTCAAATTCGCCGAGGTCGACTTTGCCTTTCATCCTTTCGGGGTTGATTAAATATGTAACAGTTACGCACTGGGGTCGATGTAATCGACTTCATACGTTTGTCTGTCCTTGTTTGTCCCCACTGTGTTTAGCCCCTTGTGGGTAATAAAGAAATTGGTATTTCTTTGGTCTTTACGTTCTGAGGTCAAATTCCGCCGAGGTCTACTTTGCTTTTCATCATTTCGGGATCAATAAAATAGGTACCATTTGCGTACGGGGTGGAACAAATCGACTGCTCCACTACAAAAAAAAAAAAAATTCAGGCCTTATGCCTAGAGTAGAAAAGATTATTATTATTATTATTATTATTATTATTATTATTATTATTATTAGTAGTAGTAGTAGTAGTAGTAGTAGTAGTGTAGTAGCAGTAGCAGTAGTAGTAGTAGTAGTAGTAGTAGTAGTAGTAGTAGTTCAAGAATAGGAATAAGATGATGATGTTGATGATAATGATGATGATGATGATGATGATGATGATGATGATGATGATGTGGAGGAGGAGAAAGTAAAAAAGTAAGGAGATAAAACAAGTGTTTTTATGCACCCCAAGAGAATCATGGAAGATAACACTGAAGTAACTGGTGTGTGTTAAGAGTACAATGAGCAAAAAGCATATATATATATGTATATATATATATATATATAAATTTTCCTGAACTTTTGTTCTCCTTTCCGTCTTTCTTCCCTCTCTGGATGTCCATACCCGTTTTCCTCTGCCTGCACCCCCCTTTTTTGCCACTCCCCTCTCTCGTGCTTCCCTTCTTTCTTTCCCTTTTCCGTTTGCCCCGTCTTTTCTGCCCCTATCGCTTACTTATCTAGTTTTTTCATACGATTATTATTTTTTTGTTTTTTTTGAACGTTTGTTTTTTTCCCCTTTTTTCGCTATCCTTTTTTCTATTTTTTTCATACGATAATTTTTGTTTTTTGTTTTTTTTTTGTTTTTTCGAACGTTTTTTTCCGCTATCCCATCATGCCGGATCCTAGGTCCTACCTCCTCACCTCCATCACCGTTTGAAGGATCATCTACGTTCGCTTCCTGTATATCCTTCAGCCGTCCTTAATCTCTCTCTACTTCTTTTTAAAAAAACCCGCTTCTCTAGCCATGTCTCTTTCCTAAGCCGCTGCCTACATCACCGACTCATCCCTAAAGTTTCCGCCTCCACTTCCACCCTGCTCTCCACTCGGATTCTTCCATCTTACCCATACTCCGCACCACATCTTACCGCCTTATCCGGGCCACCATTCGCTCCAATCTCTCCAAACTACATGCCATCAACCACCTTCTTCCTCCTGCTTTCTCCACCTTCTTCTCCTCTCTGCCGCCTCTCTATGCTCCAAACACGCTACGCTTCATTATCCATTTGAATCAACTCTTCCATCAATTTCTTTCTGATACCAAACTTCGTAAACTCCAATCACTCTTCCATTCCACCCTACCCGACGCCACTACCCCAACTCCTCCACCACCCTTCTCTCCTCCCGATAGGCTCCATCCACCACACCTAACCCCACTGCCCCTCCCTACAACCCCTTCTCCCCTCCCGTTAGGCTCCATCCACCTACACCTAACCCTACTGCCCCGCCCAACCACCCCCACAACATCTCCCCAATCCCTCCCCCTCAGACCTCCACGAGGGACCACCACCCTCCTTACTCTATTCCACCCACCCCTTCTCCACTTCCGTCTGTTGTTACCATTCCCCCGATCTTCCCCTCTCTGCGGCTGAACGCTCCGTCTTGGTAGGGGTCTGCGTTTCATCCCCCTCACTCCATCCTGTAAGGAATTCCAAGACGCGAGTTGATGTCCACAGCTTTGTGCGCCGTGTCCGGTTGGGTGCGCATTACCACGACTCGCCACCCACACCCCACGAAGAGGACGACTGCTTCACTGGCCTGGGCCGCCGACCATCTCCGTGGACGCCTGCCCCTGGCCAGATCCTAGCAGTGGATCTTTTCGCGGGCGCTTGTCAGCGTGCATTGGAGCGGTTCAACTTCTCCAGGCGCCAACGCCGCCTCAACATCTCCCCGGCTGAGCTCTTGGCTCTTCGTTCCCTCCAACGGCGCGCTGACATTATCATCAAACCGGCTGACAAGGTGGGTGTAGCTGGTGGTGTGGAGCGCGGACCTCTATAGGGCCGAGGCTTTCCGCCAACCTCAATGACACCTCCTTCTATTCCCCTCTGCCCTCTACCCCCACGTAGCTACCAACAGACGTATCCTCTACCGTCCAAGACCTCATCTCGTCCTCCGTCTCCCCCGCACCGCATCCAAACCTAATTGTGCGAACCCCACGTAACCCCCCACCATTTACTTCCTCCCCAAATCCACAAACCCAACAACCCTGGCCGCCCCATC
>NC_043007.1:39688200-39703200 GCF_006345805.1 Octopus sinensis
ACGCATACGCACACACACGCACATACACACAAGCAAAACTAAATACACATGTATGTATGTGTGTGTATGTGTGTGTGTTCGTGTACTCATATGTGTGGGTATATATGTATATGTATTATACATGCATATATACGCATGTATCCATAGATACAGATGCATGTATATATATATATGTGTATGTATATATATATATATATATATATATACATATATATATATATATATATATATATATATATATTAAGGTATATATATATATATATATTTAAACTGGTAGATATAGATATTTATATATATAGATATATACATATGTGCGTACATACACATATGTATATATGAACATATACACGCTACCACTGTAGCATATAAGTATTTCAAAGGAGCAATCTTGTATGCATACATACATACATACATACATACATACATACATACATACATACATACATACATACATACATACATACATACATATATACACATGTACTTACATACAAATATACATATACATACATACATATATATACATACATACATACATAAATACATTGATATATGCATATGACGTTTGTAGATGCGTATATACATGCATACGATCACATGCTCACATATGCATAAACTTACATACGTGCGGAAATGCACACAATACATATATACACCCAGATAGATATAACCTACAACCTACATTAATACATACATGGATGTTTAAATTCTTACATACACACACCCACTAGCATATATATGTATATACATACATACATATATATATATATTTATATATATATATATATATACATATATCTTTATACATACATACATACATACATACATACATACATACATATATATATATATACATAAATAATGCATAGACTACGTATATTGAAACATATGCCACAGCACTCCACTCACATACAAATATTCCTACTTCCTTAACAAACCCAATATGTATTCATACATAAAATTATTTATACATCCATATATATATAGAGAGAGTAGTGGTGGGTGTTTCTTTAATGGACAACACAGCAGTTACAAAAGAAGGGAAAGATAACTGAACACTCATGGTATTTGTTAAACAAGAAGCAATCGTTTCTCTACTTTCTCTGGAGATGGTGAAATTATGTTAGTGAACGGAGTGAGAGAAATAGAAAAAATAAATACTCGCAACTACCGCCACCTCCAGTAACTATTACTACTACTACTACTACTACTACTACTACTACTACTACTACTACTACTACTACTACTATAATAATAATATAATAATAATAATAATAATAATAATAATAATAGTAATAATAATAATAATAATAATAATAATAATAATAATATAATAATAGCAATAATAATAATGGACTTGGACCTACCCCATGATAAAATCCGGTGGGAACACAAACTACCTATTTCTTTACTACCCACAAGGGGCTAAACACAGAGAGGACAAACAAGGACAGACAAACAGATTAAGTCGATTATATCGACCCCAGTGCGAAACTGGTACTTATTTAATCGACCCCGAAAGGATGAAAGGTAAAGTCGACCTCGGTGGAATTTGAACTCAGAACGTAACGGCAGACGAAATACGGATACGCATTTCGCCCGGTGTGCTAACGTTTCTGCCAGTGCTTGAAAATAACCACACCTCACTCCTTTGGAACTTCACCGCTCAAACTGACAAGAAGTTAGGTGCAAATAGACCAAACAGTATATTGAAGGATTTCAGGGAAAAATCATGCCCCCTCATAGATATGACTCTCCAAATCAACATAAATGTGTCCGTCAAGACATCCCCAAAACTAAGCAACTATAAATATCTTGAAATAGAAATAGGCAAAATGTGGAACCTCAAAAGTAAAACAGTTGACATGCTTCAAACAGCTTACAAGAATGCTGCCATGAGCAAACACAAGTTTACGAATGGTTTCCACGCTTTAGGAATGGTCACTTGTGGCTTGACAACCAGCCACGGTCGAGACGACCAGTGACCTACCGAACGAATGAAAACATCTCGAAAATTCATGAACCATTGACGAACTTGTTGATATGACTCGTTTGTCCTGGAGCTCCTGCCAATGAATTTTGAGCGAGGAATTGTGAATGAAAAGGGTTGCAGCAAACTTTGTGCCACGCTTGTTCACGAAGAATCACAAACAGTCACGATTGATTGCGTGTCGTGAACTGAAAGAACAGCTGGAAGTTGATCCTGACCTTTTTTTTCGACAAAAGCTGGTGCTACGGAATTTGCAGATGTGGAAGAAGTGAAGAAAAAGAATGACGGAAGCGTTAAGAGGCATCACTTCGCAAGAGTTCCGACACTCCCTCGAATTGTGGAAAACGTGCCTAGGCCGATGCATTGCTTCAAATGGGGAATACTTTGAAGGTGATAAAAGTGTAAACATGTAAAACTAAGTGAATAAAATAACAACAAAATTCCGGTTTCTTTTGGGTATCCCTCGTGTATTGTAGTGATCCAGGCTTTGAGAACGAGACTAAAACTGGCTGCTCTTGAGATAGAAACAAATTAACGATAATCGAGGTTGTTGAAAGCTTCGGATTTATCTGGATTGACTAACAACTCGCCAAAGACAGATCTATTCCCCATCTGCTCTGCGATGTACTGTATTTGGTAAAGAATATAACGGATAGATCTGCAGAGGATCAAAACGTTTGCAAGTCTTCGACCACCCGACCGACGACAAGTGACAGCCGTCTTTGTGAGTGCCTTTAACAAAGTCTTTAACTCTACAATGATCAGAGCTATAGGTGGGAAATTTAGTTATATTCCACTGGTTCGAATCCTTTCTCTGAAGCACCATCGCCCTTTGTTGACCTGGTTCTTTTCTTTCGATATTTTCTTTTTAGTACTATATACTACAGTTGCTCCAGTTGCTAGAATTGTGGCATTAGCCATGTAGTGATATCAATGTAACTGTAGAAAATGGTGTGACATCAGCGTCAATGTCTTTCGTTACTATGGTAACCTCACTACTGTTCTCAAACTGGAGAAAGGGAAAAGCTCCCATTGCGGCCATTAATCTTATTTTCTACAATTTTTCAAAAGAGAAATAAATAAATAAAGATGTAGGGTTTTACTAACTGCAATAATACCATAATGATATATTTTTCGAGATAGAAAAGCTGCATATTGATAATAGGTATTATATTTTAATAAAATTTTAAAGAAAAATGATCAAATTTTGAGGATAGGTGCATGGTTCTGGGTTTACATATAATGAAATGATAAAAAAGAAAAGTGGAAGAAAGAATGAAAGTAAGTATGTACGATATACATTGAAAAGGAAGTGACATATGCATAGTATACAATGGTTTAAAAAAAGAAGAAGCGGGGAGGATGATAGAGATGTGGCCATCCCGATACAGGAAGGCCTCAAAGGATAATCGAAGAACTCCACTGTTCGAGATTTCCCTGAAAAGCTAGGAGCAAGTGCCCTCTCCAATTCCTTCTCTCCGACTCACAGGTCTACTCTTAGAGAGGTGCCATTCACTCTCCCCATTTTCGCAACTTTCACCCACCTTTCAGTAAACTCACTTGAGGACAGCACTTCCTTCTCCAATCTCTGAGAGCTCTACCAAAGAGGAATGTATCTGTCCTCTTGCCTTTGTCCACCAAGCAACCTCTTTCGCCACAGCCACCAGGCAAGGGGAAAAAAACATTGTCCTGCCCGATTAAAGGAGGCCGGTGGTGCGATCATCCGACAGAAGGGTCCGTCCCACGCGTGACAGCAGCTGTTCGACATAACCCCACAAGTCAGCAATTCCTGGAGATTGAACGAGAGTGTGCAGAACGGTTTCGTCACTCTGCGCACCTCGGTCAAGTCCGTCTCAAGTTTATCTCAAACCGGTAGCGCCCACCAGTAGCACTGCCAAACCAAGGACATCTGGAAATTATCCATGATAGCTCTCGACTGGAAAGTCCACTTGAATAGACAAGCCAATTCCTTCTCGTCGGTGCATAAAGTCTCCTTGAGAACGTCGTCACAGTTCCGCGCCTCTAATCCTCTATAAATTTCTAAAGTGGAATATCCAACGATCCCATTGTTCGACTGGTAGATGGCTGTGAGAAACTGACGGCATTCTAAATGCCAGGCGCCCGGACTTCAGCTCCGCCAAGGAGATGAGTTGCGGAAAGACAAGCCTCACAAACGGAGCCCATACACGCTCACCGTCCAGAAATCGTTGGAGGTAGCGTAGCCGAAGAGCGTGTCTGCGCATTAGGAGCCACGGCATACCTAATCCACCACACAGAGGATGCTGGCAACAGACTGACCGCCTGATCATTGGAACGCGTCCCTTCTACAAGAATTTAAATGAGAGACGCTCCAACCTGGTCAAGCAGTAACCGGGACAAGGCGCGATGGTCAGCTGATAAATGATAACGGAGGCGATGTAAGCATTCGCCACCTTTTCCCGACCTTTCAAGGACAGCTTCTTCTCAGACCATTTCTGGGTAAGACTGGTCACCCTGTTCGCCACCTCGTCCTAGTTCTTATCAACCTTGAGGTCGGGACTAAAACAGACCCGAGCAGTTTAATTGGTCCAGCGTCAGACGACGCCGTCCGATGGCATCGACCTGCCTCTCCAGAAGCCCAGCTGCAAACCCACCGAATCGTCGGCATTGATTTTAGCCTCTGAAATCGTATTCTTTTAAGATGGTTCTAAGTATGTGTTTATATCAGTTCTTGTCACCTGTCTGTCATGGGGAATTTTCGACAGAAGTGCGTCGAACCCTACTCCTATTCTATGACTATTTGTGTTTTTCCTTACTTCCTGCATCAACTCTTGCGAATGACTGTGAAGTTGATGAGGTATTCTGGTTCTCTAGAAACTGTAAGAGTTGTTCTTGTGATTGTTGTTCCTCTTCGTGTATTTGTTTCTGTTTTAGTGCATTTTGTAATTGTGGTTGTGGTTGAATGAGTGTGCATTGCTTTTGTTGTTGGGATTTGAGTAAGTGTGTCGTGCTGTTGTTAGATGAATTGGGTGAATTTTCCTCGTCCTGTCTTTTCATTTTCAGCATAGGACAGTCTTTTCTTGACCTATTTTTCAGCTTTTTCCCAACACAAGTCCTTATTGGGGGATTCAATTCCTCCTCGTTGCATGATAAGACTTCTGAATCACCCGTGTCGGGATTACATAGTATATCTGTGTCGCCCATCTCTAGGGATGGTCGGTAGTTTCTTGTTTCCACTGCTTCAGTTGTTGGTACTACTGTGATGGTGAGATTCTGTTGTTGAAGATGTTGCTTTAATGGCTGTTGTTGCATTGATTGTTGTTGCAGCTTTTGGTCCCCTTTTGGTGGCGGTGGCGGCGGTGGTGGTAGCAGAACCGCCGTCCCTTGAGCTCCATTTTGCTGTTGTTGTGGGCAGAGGGCCTTCAAATTTGTGTTAGACCTACAAGTGTAGCATCTTGGCTTTCTGACTTCCACCACAACTTGGGCAGCTCGATAAGGTCGGGGACCTTGTCCAAGGATTCTGGTTTTACCTGGATCAAAATCTCCAACCCGATTCCGGACCAGTTCTCCTTCCGATATTTTTTAATTTCTAGAAGCGAATCTGAGCCTTCGACCAAAGCACACGCAACCAACTACCAAATGTCTAATTCCGGTGGGACATCTAATATTTTAACTTTCACCACCCGCCGTCCAAGGTATGTGGGAAGGAGAAGAAGATCCTTGTGTTTGCACTGGACCATTCAGTGTTTTGGGTCCACTGCCTCTGTGAAGAACATCATCTCTACAGAACCAAATTATCTTCCTCGTGTCAGGAAATCAATAACAGTTGAAATGCCCTTCAAGCATCTTTCTATTTGGATATGTGGCGTATTAAATTTTTATTCTTTTATTCTTTTACTTGTTTCAGTCATTTGACTGCGGCCATGCTGGAGCACCGCCTTCAGTCGAACAAATCGACCCCAGTACTTATTCTATCGGTCTTTTTTGCCGAACCGCTAAGTTACGGGGACGTAAACACACCAGCATCGGTTGTCAAGCGATGTTGGGGGGACAAACACAGATACACGAGCACACACACACACATACAATAATATATAAACATATATATGACGGGCTTCTTTCAGTTTCCGTCTAGCAAATCCATTCACAAGGCTTTGGTCGGCCCGAGGCTATAGTAGAAGACACTTGCCCAAGGTACCACACAGTGGGACTGAACCCAGAACCATGCGGTTGGTAAGCAAGCTACTTACCACAGAGCCACTCCTACGCCTCATCTTTTCCCTCATCTTTAGCGACACGCATCTGTATACGATGGTCCTTCTGGCCATCTTCTTCATCAAATCAGAAGGGATACTAAGCTTGGTTTCCCTATCCCTTCTATTGAGGAGTTTTTCTGCTTCAATCAGGTATGCATGTTTTCCTTCCCGAGGGATTTGCTCCTGCTACTTTGTTACTCCTACAAAGGAGTTGTTTTTATCGTTGCTGTTATTGTTACGGAGATGTACTCGCATAGCAAGTAATTTGATCTGAGATCGTGTGCTGAAACGAAAACAATTGCAGCGTGGAAGGTGTTTATAGCACGGATTTTTGTCAGTGAACAGGTCGCGGATTTTAGCGACGAAAATATTTTAACAAATTAAACTTAAATGTTGAAGTGAATCGAACGGCTTTTGTGTGTTTCTTAAATGGCTTATAAACACCTTCCACGCTGCAATTGTGTTATTGTTAGTACTGATTATATCGTTTCTGCCGTTGATGTTGTTCCCGTCGCTGTCGGGGCCAAAGTGGCGCTACGGTTTGTGGCGATACTCATGTCATTGACCGAAGTAGCCAAGCTACTTGCTAACGGGAGGAAATCATTTAGATTGTAGTTGTACTGTTTATTTTCTCTTCCGTCATAGCTTTACTGTTGTTGCTGTTCGTAGTGGTGGTGGCAGAGGTGATGGTGGCGGTGGTGTCGAAGTTGTTGCTGTTTGCGATTGGGATGGACATCTTGTTTTGCCTGTTTGCTTGTCTCGTAGTCACGCCAGCAGGCGAAGAACTGTCACCCTCTCTCATTTTTGTGGAAAGACACTCCTCTGTCGCTCCTTCTCTCATCGACGACTGAAACTCCCTCGGAACTATTTGTTGCTACCATTGAGCAAAAATTCTAAATGCTTCCATGTGGAATAAAAAATGGAATAAATTAGGTAAGCTCCCATCCCCAAAAAATAGAGGGACTTTTATCAGAAAAAGGAACTCACTATCAGAAGAAGGATCCCTTGTTCTCTACCCTGATGAAAATGACTGGAAAGTTTCACTATATTACGGAGAAAACTGACAATTTTCGAAAACAAAGTACGGAGCCGAGGTGAAACGTGGCTTCCTCGGCTTGACGGCAATAATAGTAATAATAATAATAATAATAAGGATGATGATGATGATGATGATGATGATGATGATGATGATGATGATGATGATGATGATTCTTTTATGGGCACAAGGGCCCAAGACATGGAGAACAATATCGAAGGACGAGTTACAACACAACAAAAATTTTACAAGAACAAAAACATGTGGAGTTAACATCATTCAAGGGGAGATATTACCACATTAAAGGTTATAACAAAGGATATATAATAGAAAGTAGAGAAATAAATAATAAATAAATAAATAGAATCCCCAAGAGCAGGACAGTCTACTTAGGATAGTCCACTGGCTACTGCGTCCAGACAAAGTGTCCTGACGTCGTTGAGCAGGTGACTCTTGTTTCCACGCTGCCCTAAGGTCACGAACATTTATACAATCTATTCTTAGAATCGCCATTTCAGGATAAGAGAAATGAATAAAAGAAGAGTCAGTCATTTAACCATGGTTTGGGTTGATCCTTTTTCGGGACCTGTAAACGGGTCATCCAATGTCCTTTTATCTAATAAATTTTTGAAAACATTCGCATCATGTGGGAAACGTTTCCTCAGAAAACGATACTTAGTGGGGCTTATTATAATCAGAAACCTCTTCTAATTTGCTAACTGGTTCACCCTCTAATCCATTCGTTTCTATTGCTAACTCTATGCCAAACGCTATCGGATCTGCTCTAATCGCCCTCTTCAAGGCGGCCCACCACCGGTTGTTGACGATTGCCCCCGTCAACTGCCGCTTAACCATTTCACTAATCCGGTCCCTGTAGACTTTTCGTACCGGAAAGGACGCGTTTAACTTCCAGTAACCGGGTCCCTGTCTTCGGAGCGATACAAAAGTAGCAATGCAAAAAGAGATCGAATCTCTGCGGGCGGATATATCACTTCTTGATGAAATTGCTAGAGGAGTAAATGTTAAGACGAAACAAGCCAGAAAAATCAAGCAAAAATATAGAATCAAAGATTTTATAAACCTCCCTGCAATCAAAGGACTAGTGAAACAGCGAATACAGCTGGAAACCCAACGGCTCAGAAGGTACGATAAAAGAATCAAATTTTATAGATAAAAGATATTCAAGAAGGGTACAAAGAAATTTTTTAAGGAAATTGGCAAAAGTAGGATAGAAGTCAAGGAGCCACCTAAGAAGACTTAGGAAATGGAAAAGTTCTGGAAAAAGATATGGAGCAACAAAAAAGAATATAATGCTGAAGCTGACTGGATAGAGTGTGAGAAAGTGAGACTGAATGAAGCCGATGAGCAGAAATGGGAGGCAATAGAAGTAGAAGTGCTAAGATGTGTTCTTAGGAAGTCTCACAATGGAAAATCGGAAGTCTCACAATGGAAAATCGGAAGTCTCACAAATGGGCCGGATTTCTAACTTCTGGTTATAATTGTTTGACAGAAGTACACCAAACTTTCGCTGCATCTCTTCCTAATGTCATCCAGAATCCAGAGCAAATACCTGCCTGGCTGACTGAAGGAACAGCATACCTTCTACCAAAAACTGAAGATACAAAAAAATCCAAAGAACAACCGACCAATAGCATGTCTCAACACCACCTACAAGATTCTCACATCCATACAAACTGAAAGAATATTGGCTTTCCTTGAACAGAAGTCTACTCTTCCACATTCTAGGTGCTAGGCGCCCAATCTCGGATTCATCTTCACTTAGGACTTGCCACTCCATCAAGGAGAAGAGTTGCGGAAAGACGAGCCTCACAAACGGAGCCCAGACACGCGCACCGTCCAGAAATCGTTGCAGGTGGCGTAACCCAAGAGCGTGTCTGTGCATTAAGAGCCACGGCATATCTAATCCGCCACTCAGAGGATGCATGACCATTGGAACGCGTCCTTTTCACAAGAATTTTAATGAGAGACGCTCCAGCTTGGTTAAGTAGTAACTGGGACAGGGCACGTCGGTAAGCTGATAAATAATATTCACCACCTCTGTCTGACCTTTAAAGGACAGCTACTTCTCAGCCCATTTTTGGGTGAGATTGGCCACCCTATTCGCTACCACATTCCAGTTCTTATCAACCTTGAAATCGGGACCAAACCAGACTCGGAGCAGTCTAGCTGGTCCGTCGGTCCGGCGTCCGACGACGCCGTCCGATGGAATCTGCACACCCATAAAGGCAGCAGCTTGGCGGGGGATATGACGATTACATCGACCCCAGTGCTCAGATGGTACTTATTTTATCAAACCCATAAGAGTGAAAGGCAAAGCTGACATTGTCGGAATTTGAACTCAGAACGAAAAGACGGACAAAATACCGCTAAGTACCGGCTTTATAATAATAATAATAAAAATAATAATAATGATAATAATAATAAAATAATAATAATAATAATAATAATAATAATAATAATAATAATAATAATAATAACAGAACTATTTTTATTTTTAATATTTTTCATTTGTATTTGTGTATTAGCTTTATAGTTTTATTTATTTCGTTTCTTTTTATTCATCCCACTTTTTTTTTTCAAATGCAGCAACACTCCTTTCCTCGTTCAAGCAAAATAAATATCAACAATGGCACCACAAAAGAAAATCACTTGGGATTGAGAGAGAAAGAGAGAGAGAGAGAGAGAGAAAACTGAAAGAAAACTGCGAAAAAATAAAAAGCGATACAAAATTATAAATGAGAATAAGGAAAAAAAAATCTTCGACAAAAAAAAAAAAAGAAAAAACCCAATATGTCCGCTCTTCCCGCCAAAATAAATAAAAGGACAAACAATGTGTCTGAAGTGAGAAAAGCCATTCTAAAGAATACTAGTTATGAATCCATTACGAAATGGAATGGAAATGTTTCTGAAAGGGGGGCGGGAAAAATAATGGTGAGTCGGTGATATTTTCCTCTATAAAAGGGTCTTGTAATAAATTATATAATATATATATATATATCTAATATATATATATATATATATATATATATATATATATATATATATATAAACACACATACAAACACAAACGTGTATATACGTATAGGGGCGGGTAGCTACACCAGCAACATCGTTATTGCTGCGACAATGTAAGGAAAAAACAAAAATGAAAGAAAGAAAAGAGGAACTCGGAAGAATGGATATGACTTCTCAACAACAAGAAACAAAAGTCAGTAGGGAATATTTAGAAGATTGGTAAATTCACACTCCACGCGCACACACACACACAGTCGTCCATATATACAAACTTTGCAACCACGCGCTCACACCCAAATACTTACGCGTACTTCTATGCATATGTATATGTGTGAGTGTGCTGACATTCTCATACATACATATATCTACATATGCACATAGAGAAAGCTATTTGTATATATATATATATATATATATATATATATATATATATATATCTACTATATTAAAGAAATAAATATACGTATAGAAAAGTAAACGTTTAGTATAATGTGAATCTCTGGCGCGTACATCGTCATATTCAAGATTAGACAATACAAATGTAACGTAACACACACACTCACACACACATACGCATGCACACATGCACACATGCATACGTACACATACACACACATATGTCCATTTATTCAGGCACACAATAATACATACGCACACACACATGAATATACATATACGTTCATACATACATACATACATACATAAACACAATATATACGTATTACAAAAATAATACAATAATGATGCATATATGAATAATACAATAATATATATATATATACATACACACACACACACACACACAAGCTTGCACGTGCTTGTCTTGATTCCAATGTATCTGTTTTGGACATTTTGTATAGGGGTTAAAAATACACAGAACATGCATACATGCACATATACAAAAGCACACATATTTTTTATGCATACATGCATATATGCACCCATTTATACATACATGCTTACATATATCCATTTCATCTTTTACTTGTTTTAGTCATTTGACTGCGACCATGCTGGGGCTTCAACCTCTAAGAACTTTAGTTGAACGAATCGATACTAGTCCTTTATATATACATACATTTCAAATTCCCCCAAGGTCGACTTCACTTTTTATCCTTTCGAGGTCGATAAATTAAGTGCCAGTTGCGTACTGAGGTCGAAGTAATCGACTGGTCCTCTCCCCAAAAATGTCGGGCCCTGTGTAAAGAACATATATATACACACTCATGTGTGTGTGCGTGTGTGTGTGTGTGTGTGTGTGTGTCCGTGCGTGTGTGTGTGTGTGTGTGTGTGTGTGGTGTGTGTGTGGTGTGTGTGTGTTGTGTGTGTGTGTGTGTGTGTGTGTGTGTGTGTATGTGTGTGTGTGTGTGTGTGTGTGTGTGTGTCTGTGTGTGTTGTGTGCGTGTGTTTGTATATGTGTTTGACCGCCACCGCTGCTTGACAATCGGTGTTGGTGTGTTTACGTCCCCGTAACTAGCAGTTCGGCAAAATAGATCGATAGAGTAATTGCCAAACTTAAAAATAAATAAGAACTGGGGACAATTCATTCGATTAAAAAATTCTTCAAGGTGGTGCACCAGTATGACCGCGGTCTAATGACTGAAACAAATAAAAAACAAAAAATATAGGTGTATATATAGGTGTATATATAGGCGCAGGAGTGACTGTGTGGTAAGTAGCTTGCTAACCAACCACATGGATCCGGGTTCAGTCCCACTGCGTGGCATCTTGGGCAATTGTCTTCTGCTATAGCCCCAGGCCGACCAATGCCTTGTGAGTGGATTTGGTAGACGGAAACTGAAAGAAGCCTGTCGTATATATGTATATATATATATATGTGTGTATGTTTGTGTGTCTGTGTTTGTCCCCCTAGCATTGCTTGACAACCGATGCTGGTGTGTTTATGTCCCCGTCACCTAGCGGTTCGGCAAAAGTGACCGATAGAATAAGTACTGGGCTTACAAAGAATAAGTCCCGGGGTCGATTTGCTCGACTAAAGGCGGTGCTCCAGCATGGCCGCAGTCAAATGACTGAAACAAGTAAAAGAGAGTAAAGAGAGTATGTATGTGTGTGTGCGCGCGTGTGTTTATGTTTGCGTTTGCACCCACCTCGCCGCGGCGCTAGATACGGTGCTGGTTTGTGAAGTCCCCTAACTTTCCGGTTTGGCCAAAGAAACGGATATAATGAACACCAAACTTTTGAAAAAACAGCAAGTCCTAGGTTCGGTCTGCTTGACTGAACCCTTTATGGCGGTGCCCAGGATGGTCACAGTCCAATGACTGAATCAAGTAAAAGGTAAATGATTTATATCATTGCTTGTGTTGCTTTTTCGAGAAGCGGGTCACAGTTTGCACATGACTGATTTTCATACATACATACATACAAACATAAATACATACATACATACATACCTACATACATACAACATGCATGCATGCATACATACACATATATATATATACATATATACATATATATAGAGAGATAGCTAGATATATATATATATATATATATATATATATAGATATATATATATAGAGAGATATATAGATAGATAGATAGATAGATAGATAGATAGATAGAATATATACATACATATATGCATCCAAACATACATACATAATGGCCAACGAGAATACATCGTAGCTCTTCGGTCCGACATGCGAAACTCCGAGTACTATAATGACAACTTACTGTTTGTTCTAAATTATAACACACACACACACACACACACACAAAACACACACACACACACACACACACACACAAAACACACACACACACACACAACACACCACAAAACACACACACACACACACACACACACACACACACACACACACACATATAGTGGAGAAATTATACAAAATATATGTGGATGATGAGTAAAGCACCACCATAGTTTCGATTACCTGTTATTATCTGTAGGTGGTAGGAACTTCGTAGTAGCGGTTGAGGTAACAGAATAATAATAATATAGATGGAAAAAATATGTATATATATATATTCTTTAATTCTTTTATTCTTTCACTCTTTTCAGTCATTTGACTGCGATCATGCTGGAGCACCGACTTAAATGTTTTTTAGGTCAAAGAAATCGACTAAAAGACTTATCCTTTGTAAGCCTAGTACTTATTCTGTCGGTCTCTTTTGCCGAACAGCTAAGTTACGTGGACATATGCAAACCAATACCAGTTGTCAAGCTGTGGTGGTGGGGAAACAAACACACATACACATACACACTCATACACACATAAACACGCACGCACGCACACACACACACACACACACACACACACACAACACACACATATACGATGGGCTTCTCTTCAGTTCCCGTCCACCAAATTCACTCACAAGGCATTGATCGGTCCGAGGCTATATAAGACACTTGGCAAGGTGCTACGTAGTAGGACTGAACTCGGAATCATATGGTTGGGGAACAACTTCTTACCACACAACCACACCTGATCATTCACAATTGTTGAAGGTATGTTACAAGGGTGGCGAGCTGGCAGAAACGTTAACACGCCGCCTAAATTTTTGCAGAACCGCTAGGTTAAGGGGACGTAAAACACACCAACATTGTTCGTCAAGCGATGTTGGAGGCACAAACACAGATACACAAACATACATACATACATACATACATACATACACACACACACACACACACACACACACACACACACACACACATCCGACGGGCTGCTTTCAGTTTCCGTCTACCAAATCCACTCACAAGGCTTTGGTCGGCCCGAAGCTATAGCAGAAGACACTCGCCCAAGGTTCAGTGGGACTGAACCCGGAACCATGTAGTTGGGAAGCAAGCTTATTACCACCCAGCTGCGTCTGCCGGCAGAAACGTTAGCACACCGGGCGAAATACTTAGCGGTATTTCGTTTGCCGTTACGTTGTGAGTTCAAATTCCGCCGAGGTCGACTTTGCCTTTCATCCTTTCGGGGTCGATAAATTAAGTACCAGGTACGCACTGGGGTCGATGTAATCGACTTAATCCGTTTGTCTGTCCTTGTTTGTCCCTTCTGTGTTTAGCCCCTTGTGGCTAGTAAAGAAATAAGTATTCCGCCGAGGTCGACTTTGCCTTTCATCGTTTCGGGGTTGATTAAATAAGTACCAGTTACGCACTGAGGTCGATATAATCGACTTAATCCGTTTATCTGTCCTTGTTTGTTCTCTCTGTGTTTAGCCCCTTGTCGGTAGTAAAGAAATAGGTATTTCGTCTGTCTTTACGGTCTGAGTTCAAAGTCCGCCAATGTCGACTTTGTCTTTCATCCTTTCGCGATCGATATATTAAGTAACAGTTGCGTACTGGGCTCGATCTAATCGACTGGTCCCCTCCCCCAAAATTTCGGGTTTGTGCCTAGAATAGAAAAGATTATATTACTCTTTTCCTTATACTTATACATTTCTCTCCATATTATACATTTTATCCCATCTCCTTTCACTTTCACTTTCTTCTCTCTAGCATCCAATTAGTCAGCAATACGTTTGTCCAATTTTCTCCTGCTTTTTTCTCTCTTCCTCTCTCTCATTGTCACTTTCCCTCTCTCGTTTCGTTTCCTTCTCTGTGTCTCTCCGTGTCTTCCTCTCTTCCTCTCTATCTCTGCCTGTTTATCTGTCTCTGTCTCTCTGTCTCTCTGTTTCTCTATCTATCTATCTATCTATCTATCTATCTATCTATC
>NC_043007.1:39705700-39722738 GCF_006345805.1 Octopus sinensis
GCTTTGTGCTTCCAGTAGAAAGGATTTATTAAAGTTGAAAAATTGTGACACATTCACATTTATTATATTAGATGTGTTTATTTTGAGGAAACTTTATTTCAATTAAAGTGTATTTTATATTAGGTTGTCAAGAAAGTTCTTGTGGTTTTTAACGTTTAAATTCAGATGCACATATCTCGGCGCAAACAAAACTTTATTAATCGAAATAAAAACCATCAGAATCAACACACTTTTGCCAACGCGAAACAAGTTTATTTATGCCAGTAGCGCAAAAATCCTGCGTTCTGGTGGCGATGAAGTCGTTGAAGGTGTGTTTGTCATCGTTTTGTTTTTTTTTAAGCATTTCTCATGCAGGAAGTTGTCGAAATGCTTGAAAAAGTGGTAGTCAGTAGGCGAGAGGTCTGGTGAGTATGGCGGATGAGGCAGGGTTCGTAGCCTAATTCGTTCAACTTCTGCAGGGTCAGTTGTGCGACGTGCGGCTGAGCGTTGTCGTGCAGAAGAATTGGTCCTTTTCTATTCACCAATGCTGGCTGTTTTTCTGTCGTAGTTTCTTATGCATTTCATCGATTTGCTGATATTACTTCTCCGCCGTAATGGTTTCTCCTGGATCCAAAAAGCTGTGATGGATGAGACCGGATGCAAATCACCAAACAATCACCATGACCTTCTTTTGGTGCAACTTTGGCTTCGGTAAGTGCCGTGGAGCTTCGTCGGCGTCCAACCACGGAGCTGAGCGTCGCCGTTTGTCATAAAGAATCCACTTTTCATCGCAAGTCACAATCCGGTGGAGAAAACGGGTCGTTCTTGTGTAAAAGAAGGGAAGACGACACTTCAAAACGGCGTTTTTTTTTGTCGTTCAATTCGTGCGGCGCCCATTTCTCAAGTATTTTTGTTTTACCAATCTCTTTCAAGTGGTTGGAAATTGTCGTATACGTTACGTCTAATTCAGAAGCAAGCTCTTGAACAGTTGTGCGTGGATCGGCTTCGAGTAAGGCTCTTAGTTGATCGTTGTCAACATCCGATGGCTGACTACTACGCTTATCATCTTCAAGACTTTCGTCACCGCTACGAAATTAGTTGAACCGCCATTGTGCTGTACGTTCATTAGTGGTTCCTGGGCCAAACACATCGTTGATATCGTGAGCTGTTTCAGCAGCTTTTCACCCTAGCTTGAGCCGGAATAAGAAAATTGTACGAATTTGCTTTTTGTCCATGTTGTATTCAACGTTCCAGAAAAATGGCCTAATTATTAAAAAAAAAGAGTAACACGATTAGATTGAGCGAAAAATGGGCTTTAAAATGATATATAAAGTGAAAGTAATTTAACGAAAATTAATTTGAAAATACATAATTTAAAACTAAAATTAAAAATTCTTTAAGAACTTTTTTGACAACCTAATATATATGTGTGAGTGTATGTATGTATGTATAAAACAAAAAATGATAGTATGTTGGCGACAGGAATTTCTGTCAAAGAGACATGGTTCAACAAAGTTCTACACCATCTCACTCTTTCTCTCACATATCCACTCATTCTCTCTCTTTTGTTATTACACCCACAGCCAACATCGACACTACTACTCTTAATAAAACATCAACTCTCCCTAAATTTCTTTGTCCCTCTTTCCCTTCCTCTCTTTTTCTTTCTCTCACTCTATCTGCCAGTCTTCGCCACTGACCTCATCGTCTCTATGCCTACTATTTCTCTCACCCCATCATGAAGAATAGTAGAAATGTCATTGAATAGTGAATGAGGGGTTCTAAGTGTGACACAACTGTCACACAGAAATTAGTTTTCGCATTAATTATATTTGATATACATATATTATATGCATATATATATATATATATATATATATATATATATATATATATATCTATATACATGTGTGTGTGTATACATACATTCATGCACACACATCTCTCTCTCTCTCTTTCTCTCTCTCTCTCTCTCTCCTCTCTCTCTCTCTCTATATATATATATATATATATATATATATAATACAAAATGAAACAAGAACGAAAACAATCCGGACAGCTAAGTGATACAGAAAGGGACAACAAAACATCCAGATAGACGATACAAAGAAAACAAGTACGGGTCATTCGAAACCTTCTATCCTCAGTCAAGCACCAGATTATCCTCGCAACTTCGGCTGATTATTCTGAGATTGCTCCAATCTGGCCAGCCCCAAGGAAAAACTAAGCTAAGAGCATTGAATATATATATATATCCATACATATATATATATATATATATATATATATATATATATATATATATATATATATATATATATATATATATATATACATACATATATATATATATATATATATATATATATATATTATATATATTATATAATATATATTATATATATATATATATTATATATATATATATATATATTATTATATATATATATATTATATATATAGTCAGGAAAATTTTTTTTAAAAAAGCAGAATGCTCAAATGAAAGAAAATTTTAATAAAATGAAAATGATAAAATATATAATATATATTTATTCAACCGGTTTTCGTCATTGTATGACTTGTCAAGATATTTATGTTTTAAGAGTTATTTTAAAAAAAAGAAAGGGGAAAAAAAGAAAATTGCATTGTTTTTTGTAAAAGAATAATGATAAAAATGTACAAAAATTAAAAAATAAGTTCTCCGATACATTGTGAGTTCGTTGTGTATCTTGAGTTTTATGGTTGTTTACCAAAAAATTACCTTGAGGTGTTAAGATCCAAAGGGATTAAGAGCATGTGATGTGTTGTTAAATTCAGCATGTTGCAGGACAGGAAGTAGTAGTAATTGTGGTCCTGGTTCTTCAGTTCCTGTGTTGTGGGTAAGGGGAGACAACTCTTTTGAGTTCTTCAATAAAACCCAAATTAATAAAACTATCATTTTAGCTTCATTTGCATTATCTTTTTATATAATTGCTTGTTAACTTAACTTTCAGATTTTAACACTTTATTTATATTATTTTCTAATAATATAAATCTGCATAGACAATTGCATTTCAAATTGTCATATCATTTATAATAAAAATGATAGTAATAACAACAATAGTAAAAATGATATTTAAGAATATAAGTTTTAGCTTGAAGTGATGAATGCATGGTATCTTTATATATTTGTGTTAGTCCATCCATGAAGAGTGAGGTAGAGAAAGGAAGTTTGATCAACGAGGAGTTTGCATATTAAGTTGTGTTTGGAATTTTTCAATAAGAGATTCTCCTTGTTAATTCTCTCCTGTGTGGTGATTCCGTCTTTACATTGGTAGAAGGGGAATATATAGAATTTGGGGTTTAAGTCTTTAGCACATGAGTCTAAGTGGTCACTCAGTGGAATTTGTCGGTATTCCGGGAAATACCAACCCAAATCAACATCCTAACAAAAATTATAAACCTCTCCAGCAAAACACTGACACCAACCCAAATCAACATCCTAGCAAGAGGTTTGAAATTCACACCCACCCCAAGAACACCCAACCCCCCCGGAGGTCAAGGATGACGTTTCTGAATTCTGCAGAAAACTTCGCCTAACAGAAGCTTTGACAGATATCAAAATGGGGACGATTCATTGATCAGAAATAAAAGCAACTTCCTACCACCAAAAGGAGAAATAAAACACTGGACAATTCTGTAAACACATCCAGAGTCTCCCCTTTACCCAAGCAAAACCAAGGTAAAATCCAATTTCAGTAAGGAAGAATGGGAAAACCTACGTGACATACAACTGGTCACTCAGTGGAATTGTCGGTATTCCGGGAGATTTTTGTTCTTTATGCACCGTTACTCGTTTACGTAACGGGAGAACTCGTTTGTCCAACATAATTATGTTGGCAACCAGCGCATGTGAGAACGTAGATAAGGTTCTCGGAGGAACAGGAGAAGTTAGTCTTGATTTTAAAAACTTCGTACCTTGTTTGAAGGTAAATTCAGAGCCTTCAAGTAGAAAGGGGCAGGTACCACAGTTTGAGCGTGCACATTTTTTTACTGTTGGGGTGGATGTGGTGTGTGAAGTTTGGCATTTGTCAAGAGTTTTTTTAAAGATTTGTGTTGCCTTTTGCATTTGAGGATTTTGTGTGTATTTATAATGTTTTTCATTTTTGGGTCTGTTGACAGTAGCTGAGGTTTTGTATGATTGTGGTGTATGCTTCGATATTTTGGGGTTGTGGGTGGAAATGTATGGAAGTATTTTGAGGTTTGTGTGGTGTTAGGTTGGGTGGTTTTCAGTGTAGTGTTGTCTAGTTCTTTGGCGCGTTTTATTCCATACTCTATAAGGGTGGAGGGATATTGACGTTGTAATAGTGTTTTTTTGAGGTCTTGAAGGCGTATTTCTCGTGTTTTGGATCCGAGACAATGGTGCATACCCTTTTAGCTAAATTGAAAGGGATATTTGTCTTGGTGTGTTTTGGGTGGCATGAACTAAAGAGGAGGTATTGTTGTGAGTCTGTAGGTTTGTGGTAGATGTCTGTTATGATTTGGTTCTTAGGTGTTTTTATAATTAGGAGATCAAGGAATGGGAGATGATGTTTGCTTAATTCCATAGTGAATTGGATGTTGGGATGTATGTTGTTTAGTATGGTTTTGAATTCCAGAGTTTTCATAAGGTTCTTTCCATATGATGAAACAATCATCTAAATACCTTTTCCAGTTTTCCATTAGGTAGGTGTGGAAAACATGTCCAAATTTCTGGCTTGATATTTCATAGAGTGACAGTTCGAAGTAACCCATTATGAGGTTCGCAAGGACTGGTGCAGCCTTGGTACCCATCGCAATGCCACATTTTTGACGGTAGTGTGTGTCGTCGAAGAGAAAAAAATTGTTTGTCAGAATGAACTTAAGAGATTCCGTAATAAAAGACTTGTTAATGCGGTCAGGGAATGTCTCTGGGTGTTTTTCTAGCCAGAAGTCAATTGCCTCTATACCATACTCGTGTGGAATGTTGGTGTAGAGGTTGATGACATCAAAGGATACCAGGAGTGCCTCCTCGTTAACTGTTTTCGGGAGGTGTTTGAGCATGTCCAGATCATCCCTAATGAAACTTTTGATGTGGGTAAGAAAGGTTTCAAAAGGATGTCTAGGAAGTTACTCAGGCGGTGTGTGTTTCACAGGAGGTACCAGCCACGATGGCCTTAGTTTTAGGTCCTCCGGTGCTTTGATGTTGATGTGGATGTCAGTGGAGAATTTGCAGGCTTCGGTGATGTATTTGTTTTTATGGATTTTAGGAAGGCCATAAAAAAGGCTGGGCTTGCATTTGAAAATGGTGATATAATCCGTTTCTTTTTCTGTGAGTCCCTGACCGTGTTGGCGTATGAGTGTGGTGAGGTTTCTGATTGTTTTTTGCTGTTTGTAGTTGTTAATAACCTCATAGAAAATGTTATTGTTAAGCATGGAGAACACTAGGTGTTTATAAAATTCCGTGTCCATAAGGACCACAGCACTCCCTTTGTCCGCTTCTTTGATGGTGAGGTTTTTATCCAGTTGTATGTCACGTAGGTTTTCCCATTCTTCCTTACTGAAATTGGATTTTACCTTGGTTTTGCTTGGGGTAAAGGGGAGACTCCGGATGTGTTTACAGAAATCGTCCAGTGTTTTATTTCTCCCTTTTGGTGGTAGGAAGTTGCTTTTATTTCTGATCAATGAATTGTCCCCATTGTTGATATCTGTCAAAGCTTCTGTTAGGCGAAGTTTTCTGCAGAATTCAGAAACGTCATCCTTGACCTCCGGGGGGTTGGGTGTTCTTGGGGTGGGTGTGAATTTCAAACCTCTTGCTAGGATGTTGATTTGGGTTGGTGTCAGTGTTTTGCTGGAGAGGTTTATAATTTTTGTTAGGATGTTGATTTGGGTTGGTATTTCCCGGAATACCGACAAATTCCACTGAGTGACCACTTAGACTCATGTGCTAAAGACTTAAACCCCAAATTCTATATATTCCCCTTCTACCAATGTAAAGACGGAATCACCACACAGGAGAGAATTAACAAGGAGAATCTCTTTATTGAAAAATTCCAAACACAACTTAATATGCAAACTCCTCGTTGATCAAACTTCCTTTCTCTACCTCACTCTTCATGGATGGACTAACACAAATATATAAAGATACCATGCATTCATCACTTCAAGCTAAAACTTATATTCTTTAAATATCATTTTTACTATTGTTGTTATTACTATCATTTTTATTATAAATGATATGACAATTTGAAATGCAATTGTCTATGCAGATTTATATTATTAGAAAATAATATAAATAAAGTGTTAAAATCTGAAAGTTAAGTTAACAAGCAATTATATAAAAAAGATAATGCAAATGAAGCTAAAATGATAGTTTTATAATTTGGGTTTTATTGAAGAACTCAAAAGAGTTGTCTCCCTTACCCACAACACAGGAACTGAAGAACCAGGACCACAATTACTACTACTTCCTGTCCTGCAACATGCTGAATTTAACAACACAACACATCACATGCTCTTAATCCCTTTGGATCTTAACACCTCAAGGTAATTTTTTGGTAAACAACCATAAAACTCAAGATACACAACGAACTCACAATGTATCGGAGAACTTATTTTTTAATTTTTGTACATTTTTATCATTATTCTTTTACAAAAAACAATGCAATTTTTTTTTTTTCCCCTTTCTAATTTTTAAAATAACTTCTTAAAACATAAATATTCTTGACAAGTCATACAATGACGAAAACCGGTTGAATAAATATATATTTATATATTTTATCATTTTCTCATTTTATTAAAATTTTCTTTCATTTGAGCATTCTGCTTTTTTAAAAAAATTTTTCCTTACTTATCATTTCTCCACGTGCGGTCAACACAACCCCACATTTATTGATCTATATATATATATATATATATATATATATATATATATATATATATATATATATATTATATATATATATATATATATATATATATCAGAGGCGATTTCAGATCATCACCATCACTCGGACTCATCACAGATTTCGCATGACACATGCCTGCTTGAAGAATTTTGCGTTTTTTCACTTTATTTCTAACTCCAAATAGCTTATTTTTTTATGTCTAGCACTATGTCTTTCTCAGTTTCGAATTTAGGGGTAAAAATAAAGCAACCCTGCAAAATACAACTGATATTGAGAAACAGAGGCGCAGAATAGCAGCAATCAAATAACGACAGCCGAGTGCACAACAAATATCAGCGATCTGACTGTCACCTGTATTCCTGACAAGAGATGCCAGTTAGTCTTTTACACCTACAAGGCTCGTTCGTACTAGCCCGAGTTGCTGGATAATTTTCCATTCCTTTAAGAATATTGTAGAACGGAAACTTTTCATAGAGTGGAATTTAAATCTAAATCTATATAAAAGTTTGTCGTTTCATAACATTGAATTTTAATTACTTTTAATTTTTACGATTCTAAATAAGAACTCGGGCTGTAATCTCTGAGCCACCACTACCACATCCACCACCACCACCATCACCACCACCACCACTACTACTACTACTACTACTACTACTACTACTACTAATAATAATAATAATAATAATACAACGAATATTAACAATAATAATGATAATAATAACAACAACAACCGTTCTGCTATAGGCACACAAGGCCTGAATTTGGGGGAGGGGAGGGGTAAGTCTACTACATTGGCCCTCCAGTATTCAACTGGTACTTATTTTGCCGACCCTGAAAGGATGACAGACAAAGTCGACCTTGGCGGAATTTGAACTCATAACGTAAAGACGGAGAAAATGCCGCAAAGCATTTTGACCGGCGTGCTAACGATTCGGCTATCAAGAACGGCAGCAAAAAACTAACAATGAAAGCAAGAACAACGAGAACTAAATCAAAACAATAACGAAAGGAACAACTGGTGTAAAGAACAAAAAGATCGAACATGATTATGACAGCAGCAGCGGTAGCAGCAGCAGCAGCAGCAGCAGCAACGACCACAACAACAACAAGAAGCAAAACAATAACGATCACAACGAGAGCAATTACAGCAACAACAACAGCAGCAACAATAACAACATTACGTCCAACGCAATAATAAAATGATAATTGATGTAAAGAAAGACTATAAAAGTGGAAATGAAATAAATATAAAGCAAATAAAAAAAGGAAAGGAAAAGAGGAAATAAAGTAATAATGTAAAAAAGATTTTCCACCCGTTTGCCATCTGGTCGTAGACACTTCACAGAGAATAGGGGACAACCAGCAGGAGATTAGGGGGTGTCGGGTGTAAACACTTGACAGATTAGTAAGTAGCGGAAGGTAGTGAAAGGTTTTTTTTCTTTTTCTTTTCGGCGAGGGTCATTTATTAAATAGTAATAACAATGTTTACTCACATTCACACCAGCGCTCAAATTTTAAGGAGAGAAAGTGCTGTTATAGTGGTGGTGGTGGTGGTGGTGGTGGTGGTGGTGGTGGTGGTGATGGTGGTGGTGGTGGTGACGATGACGACGACGGCGGCGGCGGCGATGGATGACAAAGATGATGACAATGACGATGAAAATCATTTCTTTCATTTTACTCTTTTACGTGTTTCAGTCATTTGACTGCGGCCATGCTGGATCACCGCCTTTAGTCGAGCAAATCGACCCCGGGACATATTCTTTGTAAGCCTAGTACTTATTCTATCGGTCTCTTGCTGAACCTCTAGGTTACGGTGACGTAAACACACGTAAACAGCATCGGTTGTCAAGCGATGTTGGGGAGACAAACACAGACACACAAACATATACACACACACATATACATATATATATATACATATACACACACACATATACATATATATACATATATATATACATATACATATATATATATACATATATACGACGGGCTTCTTTCAGTTTCCGTCTACCAAACCCACTCACAAGGCTTTGGCGACACTTGCCCAAGGTGCCACACAGTGGGACTGTACCCGGTACCATGTGTTTGGTAAACACGCTACTTACCACACAGCCACTCCTACACCTAAAGAAGTTGAAGACAAAACTTAATAAACCCAAAATAATAAAAGCTAATACTAATACTAATGGAGAAAAACTGCCAAAGTAGCTGGTGTTATTTAACATTTACTAAAAGAAAGCATTTTATTAATGGCAGGACTCTTTCTCTCTTTACTCTTTTACTTGTTTCAGTCATTTGACTACGGCCATGCTGGAGCACCGCCTTTAGTCGAGTAAATCGACCCCGGGACTTATTCTTTGTAAGCCCAGTACTTATTCTATCGATCTCTTTTGCCGAACCGCTAAGTGACGGGGACATAAACATACTAGCCCTAGGGGGACAAACACAGACACACAAACATATACACACACACTTATATGTATATACATATATACGACAGGCTTCTTTCAGTTTCCGTCTACCAAATCCACTCACAAGGCATTGGTCGGGCCGGGGCTATAGCAGAAGACACTTGCCCAAGATGCCACGCAGTGGGACTGAACCCAGAACCATGTGGTTGGTTAGCAAGCTACTTACCACACAGCCACTCCTGCGCCTGGAAAATTTTTATAAATTTCACATTTAGCGTATTTTTAACAAAAAAGCCAGAAGGAAAGCATTTTGTCAATTGCACTATTCTGCTTGCACCTCACCATTATAATAATCCTTTCTATTATAGGCACATGTCCTGGATTTTTTTGGGGAGGGGGACAATCCATCACATCGACCTCCAGTACGCAACTGGTACTTAATTTATCGACCACAAAAGGATGAAAGATAAAGTCGACCTCAACGGAATTTTGCACTCAGAACGTGGCTTCAGACGAAATTCTGCTAAGCATTTTGTCCAGCGTGCTAACGTTTCTTATTTCTTTATTGCCCACTAGGGGCTAAACATAGAGGGGACAAACAAGGACAGACAAAGGGATTAAGTCGATTATTAAGTCGATTACATTAAATATGTAAGGCAAAGTCAACCTCGGCGGAATTTGAACTCTGAATGTAACGGCAGACGAAACACCTATTTCTTTAATACCCACAAGGGGCTAAACACAGAGAGGACAAACAGGGACAGACAAACGGATTAAGTCGATTGCATCGACCCCAGTGCGTAACTGGTACTTAATTTATCGACTCCGAAAGGATGAAAGGCAAAGTCGACCTCGGCAGAATTTAACTCAGAACGTAACGGCAGACGAAATACCGCTAAGCATTTCGGCCTGCGTGGTAACGTTTCTGCTAACTCACCGCCTTAACAACAACAGCACCAGCAACAACTACAGTAACATCATCATCAACAACAACAACAACAACGACGACGACGATAATAATAATAATAATAATAATGATAATAATAATAATAATAATAATAATAATAATATAATAATAATAATAAGAAGAAGAAGAAGAAGAATAAGAAGAATAATAATAATAATAAGAAGAATAATAATAAGAAGAAGAAGAAGAAGAAGAAGAAGAAGAATCCACGTTTCACTCCTTAGATATGGAGCAGGGGTAATCGCATAGACAGTAGACGAACTAAACAGCTTAGACAGAAAGACGAGGAAGTTACTAACTGGATATAGGACACTCCACCCAAAGAGTGACACAGACAGACTGTATGTACCAAGAAAAAGAAGAAGAAGACTTATTGGATGCGAACACAGCATTAGAGCTGAAGAAAACAACATAGCATGGTATGAAAAAAATGTTACAGAGCCGCTATTATTTATTAGAAGATCAAGCTTGTGTAGGATGAAAGATTGCAAAGATAAAGCACTGTACAAGCAATTGAAAACGAATGAAACTGAAAATAGGTGGGTAAAGAAAAGAATGCATTGACAATTTCATAAGGATGTTGAGGATAGGACAGAGAAAAAGGATGGCTGTGGATGACCAAAAGTGATTTAAAACCGGGAACGGAGACTCTAGTCTGTGCTGCCCAAGAGCAAGCACTAAGAACAAACTACATAAAATACAGAGTAGGCAACACATCAAAAAGTGATAAGTGCAGAATCTGTGGACAAAATGGTGAAATCGTATGGTATATTACCAGACAATGTATGCCACTAGCCCAGAAGGAATATAAGAGACGCCACAACAATGTAGCAAGGCTTGTCCATTGGACGCTTTGCAACAAATTTGGTCTTGACAGAGAAAAAATTGGTAAGGCCACAAACCCGAAGGCATCATCGAAAATGATAATGCAAAAAATTCTGTGGGATTTTATGATTCTGTGCGACCATGAGATAGAAAATAGTAAGCCAGACATAGTCTTAATTGAGAAAGAAAGTAAACTATGCTGGATCATAGACATAGCATGCCCAACTGACAACAAGGTATGCGATAAGGAAGAAAGAAAAGTCGATAGGTATGACAGGTTAGTTTGGGAGGTAAAGCAGTTGTGGTTTATGAAAAAGGTGGTAGTGGTACCAATAATTGTTGGGGCCTTGGGAGCAGTGTGTAAAAATCTCGAGAAGTACATGGAACAAATAGGGGCTGCAATAAGTGTGGAGCACTTGCAGAAAACAGCACTGCTTGGGACCGCTCGAATACCCCGGAAGGTGCTCGAAAAATAAGAGGTGTTACCTTAGCTCACCGGTAGTGAACAGCTGTACAAAGGCAATGATGATGCTAATGATGATGATGATGATGGTAATAATAATAATAATAATAATAATAATAATAATAATAATAATAATAATAATAATGGCTATTATGCTGGAAGTATGGATACGCGACAACGGGTGCTTAGTACCAACACACCAGAAAAAGTAGTGGACGAAAAGGGGAAGGCAAAAATCCTGTGGGACTTCGACATCAAGACAGACAAGGTGTTAGAGTACTGAAGGCTGGATATAGTAACCTTTAGGAGGGATAAGCAAGAGTTCTTAATAATCGACATAGCAGTGCCAGGAGATCAACATATCATCATGAAAGAAAGAGAGAAAAGATCGATAAATATGGAGACCTGAGAAATGAGGTGGCTAAGATGTGGCTGCTACGGGAGTCAAACATAAAAGTTGTCCCCATTGTCATCGGAGCATTGGGTTCAATACCACCCAACTTGAAAAAACATCTGGAAACATTAGAAATACTCTACAATCTAGGTGTATTGCAAAAATCGGCATTACTTGGAACTGCATGCATATTGCGTAAATTACTGTCTGTCTGAGTTCCTTGTTGTGTCTTGACAGACAGGACGAACCACCAGTAGACACAATATCTTCAATCAACAACATCACGATATTGGATATTGTTCGACGTCCTAAATAGTGATGATGATGATGATGTTGATGATGATGAGTGAGAGAGCAGTGCATGCCATCAAAATGACACTGGGGTACAATATACGAAGCCCAGTATACCCATCATGTCTACCCGTCTGATAAGAGTACATTAGGCACATGCATCACAACCATATGTGCGCGACGTAGTGATCTCATATCAAGATATAATAATAATAATAATAATAATAATAATAATAATAATAATAATAATAATAATAATAATAATAATAATAATAATAATAATAATAATAATAATAATAATAATAATAATAATAATAATAATAATAATAATAATAATAGGAGTAATGGGGGAAGAGGAATGATGCAGGTAGCACTGTACTCTAAGACCTCCACAATAGCAATGAACAAGTACTTATCTAGTACAGAGGACTGGATGCTGCGGCTTGTGTCCAAACACGAAAGCAACGAAAAAAAAATCACACTCTATTATCAAGGAAGCTGGCAAATTCACAAGGGAACTCAGCAATAACGCTGAATTAGATGAAGAACCTGAAACCTCTGCCACCAAACACGCAAAACGGCTCAAACAGACTGCAAACAAAAACGGGCAGAAACAAACTGAGGAGCGATGGAGCCAGAAGCCTCAGCATGGACAGTATATACTTCGAAACCGAAATGCTGATGTAGACCAAGCAACAAACCATCAGTGGCTGAGAAGCTCAGGACTGAAAGTAGAGACTGACGGTTTCATATTAGTGGCTCAAGATCAAAGCTTGCTTACCAAAAACTACCAGGCTAACGTTCTTCAAAAGGTCTGGCTCCCAATGCAGATTCTGCGATAAATTTGATGATACCATAGACCATCTCATCTCGGAATGTCTTGTACTGGCATCAAATGAATACAAAAATGGGCTACAGCAAACATTCTGCTCAATACCACAGATTTGCTTGTCAGTTGTTTGACATTAACCACTTGAGCATGTCCCTTAGTGGTTGACGATATGTGCATCTCTGATCACGAGCAGAAGTAGTGGGATAGCATCATAGCCATGTGTTGAGAGGAATTCTTTGGAGTTTGGATAACTCACCTTTGGAAACATGGGTGCTTCGTTCAACATCCTTAAGCAACCCTTATTCAAGAACTTTTTGAGATGGATGGGCTACTCTAACTGGGCCCCACTTGCAAGGTGATGCACTGATTATCTTGATATGAGATCGCCATGTTGCGCACATATGGTTGTGATGCATGTGCCTGGTGTATCCTTATCAGACGGATAGTCATAATGGATTTATTGGGCTTCGTATATTTTACGGCAGTGTCACTTTGATGGCATGCAAAAAGCAAAATAATCCGTTCTGCAATTGGTTGAAGGCCTGTAATTTTGGAGAAGCGGGTGCTCAATGTAATCGATACCCCAATGTTCAAATGGTACTTATTTCATCGACTTCAATTCAGAACGTAAAGACGACCGAAATGCTGCAAAGCATTTTGCCGCCTTTCCGCCAATGCTTCTACTAGAAACACAAGGCCTCAACCGCGACAGAATATGAAATCAGAACCCAAAACCGAGAGAAATTCCACAAAGCATCTGGTACTAAGTGCTAATGATCTGCCAATCAAACCTTGTGTGTATTTCTCCGTATGATTAGTGGAATATAAAAGTTTGCAGTACAATCACAGTACAATCACATGCGTGGAGTCCACGCATGAGCAAAATTAAAATAAATGGCAAGCAAAGCATAAAGATAAAATAACGATTAAACGCATACATACATATATACTTAAACTCATACTCACACCTGCGCACATACACGCTCTACTAAATTTCGAAAGCGGTGTTGTTCAAAACTAAATATATGCACGGTCTAATATTTTGTCGCAGAGACAGGGCTTCTCGCAGAACGCATTTGGATCACCAGACACATTGTTTCGAGCTGATTCGGTCACTTCAGTGACGAATATTCCATGGAGGAAAATGCTTATCCCGAAATACAGATCGGTAAATAAGACATTTGATGATTCGTTACTCTGTTTCTGCTATTTTATGTGGTCAGTATTTTTGTCCACTGGTATATTTTCCATTTTTACGCCAGAAAAACGCTTTGTTTTTATACGGATCTTCCGTACCTTGCTTGGACAGGAAGATATGCGCGTCTATGTGCAGATGTCTGTATGTGAGTGCGTATTTGTGTATATGTATACAGGTTGTGTGTGTGTGTGTGTATTTGTGTGTTATATGTACATGCGTGCGTGTATTGGCGCGCACGTATTTTCTGTTGCGTGTATGTATATATGCATATGCATATGTATGTATGTATGTATGTATGTATGTATGTTTATATGTATGAATGTATCTATCTATCTATCTATCTATCTATCTATCTATCTATCTATCTATCTATCTATCTATCTATCTATATATATATATACATATATATATACATATACGTATTTAAACTTTTTACTTGTTAGTGAATGCATGGATGAATTTATATATATATATATATGTACAAACATATATATATATATATATATATAATATATATATATATATATGCACATACAGACACATATACACAGCCATATACACGCGCACACACAGACACACGTGCGCGTACACACAGAGACACGTGCGCGTACACACATAGCACACGCACACACATAGCACACGCGCGCACGCACGCACACATACACACACATCTCACACACACAAACGAAGGCCACACTTCCAGTCTTATCTGGGGTAAGTGACATATTACCTTACTTTCTTCTCTGATGACTCTGGGCTATAATTAATGACGCCTTTTGTAAACATGAACGAGATAAGAATAAGTCGTTTGCAAACAGACGCTAACGCGCGCACACACACACACACACACACACACACACCACACACAAACAAACACATATTCCTAAGTATATAGTAATACATGTATGTATGTATATATGTATGTATGTACGTACGTATTAAAAACACGTCCTTACTTATACAACTACGAATAATTGGATATGTATTATACGGTCATATTTTACAGCGAATCATCGATGGATTGCATACATACATACTAGACATAGATATATATATATATATATATATATATATATATATATATATTATATAACATATATACATATATATACATATATATTAATATATACACCATATATATATGTATATATTATACATATATATATATAGATATATATATATATATATATATTATATCTATATATATAATATATATATATATATATATATATATATATATACATATATATATATATATATTATATATATATATATGCTACATATATATATATATATATATATATTATATATATATATATATATGCAAACACCATATTTGTTCACATACACAAGAGTACACACCCACACAGGCACACAAACAAACAAACAAACATACACACACATAGGCGTGCACATGTGCCGCCGGGGTACTTCGGCGAACGCATTCGGCTAAATAAACATGTGAAGTGGGTTTCTTTTTTTTTTTGCTTTTTCTTTTTGTTTTTTTTTTCGTTTTCTTCCTTCTTTTAATAAGATGAGATCTTGATAAAAACGACTAACTGACGTTACGAAGACCACAGCGTGTGGTTTGCTTGCTTGCGTGCGTGCGTGCGTGCGCCAATGTATGTGTGCATGTATGTATATATATATATGCATTTATGTGTGAATGTGCGAGTGTCTGGGTGAGAGTGCTCCCGCCTGTGTTTGTGTGTGTTGTGTGTGTGTGTGTGTGTGTGTGTGTGTGTGTGTGTGTGTGCGTGCGCTTGTTATGCTTCGATAAGAACTGACGTTGATGAAGGCTTGTTGATCCTTGATTCGCGGTAATATTGTTACACACGACGGTGTGGTGACGGGGTTGTTTGTGTGAATGGAGGGTGGAGGGTGGAGGGTGGGGGTAGAGGAAGGAGGGTGTGGTGTGTGTGTAGGGGGGGGAGGGTGATGTTCATAGTAGTTGTAGTTGTGGTGGTGGTTGTTGTAGTGGTGAGTGTGGCCATTCTGTTCGTGTGTGGTGAAGGTTGTAATCATGGTGGCGATACTAGTAATGATGGTGGTGATTGTGGTGGTGATGGTGGTGATGGTAGTGGTGTAGTGATGGTGGAGTTTGTTGTAGTATGATGATTGTTGCAGAAGCATTCGATTTGGTCACTGTAGTGGTGGTCACGGTTATAGAAGTGGTCGTGTTTGTGGTGGCATATTTTGCTTTATGAGTTCAATGAAAGCAACAACGCAACAGAAAGTGCAGGGAATATTAATGCAGTATATGGGGGATCGGACAATAAACGTAAGCCAATGTCAAGGGTGGATACAGAAATTCCGAGCCGGAAACTAAAGTCTAGAAGACGAGCCTCGTCCTGGAAGATCTGTAGAGCTCGACAAGACAGACGTCCTGCAAACTCTGGTGGGACAAAATCCCATCGTAACTGTTGAGCAACTAGCACAAACGCCTGAATTTTGTCATCCAACCATTCATCGACACCTGCTTGCTATCGGAAAACGACTGTCTTCAGTTTCAAGACAAAAGGTGTTCTTCCATCACTTCTTGGCCACTTACAGCGAGGATGACATTCCAAAGGCTGAACAGTTTGAATGAGATAAGATGCTCCACCCCCCGCCATATTCGCCGGAGTTTGCCCCATCCGATTATCATTTATTCCGCAGTCTTCAGAATAATTTGAACGGAAAAAATATGAATTCCGTGGACGAGGTCAGAAAAGTACTGAAGGAGTATTTTCGTCACGGACAAGTGAATTTTAGAAGAAGGGCCTTGCAA
>NC_043007.1:39722838-39727838 GCF_006345805.1 Octopus sinensis
CACCCTTCAAAACCCTTATTCCTTCCCTCCCTTCATCTCCTTCCTTCACATCTACACACACACACACACACACACCACACACACACACACATACACACACAGAGACACACTCACACACACAGAGGCTCACATACGCATGCACATCCACTCACAGCTTTATATATTTAAGATCTTTCTTTATTAGTCACTCGCAACGAAGGAGCTACAAAAACACCACTACAAACAACCCCCACCGCCACCCCACCCCATCACCACCACCACCACCACCACTACCACACCACTACCACCGCCTCCTCCACTTCAACGATGACAACGACGACGACGACGACCACCAACACCACCACCATCACCACTATCAGCATCAAGAATAATAACAACAACAACACCATTAACAACACCGTAAATATATATTTCTTTATTGCCCACAAGGGGGCTAAACATAGAGGGGACAAACAAGGACAGACAAACGGATTAAGTCGATTACATCGACCCCAGTGCGTAACTGGTACTTAATTTATCGACCCCGAAATGATGAAAGGCAAAGTCGACCTCGGCGGAATTTGAACTCACGACGTAACGACAGACGAAATACGGCTACGCATTTCGCCCGGCCTGCTAACGTTTCTGCCAGCTCGCCAATATATTGGCGAGTGAAGTTTCTTCGTGGTCGTTAAAATTTTCAAGAAATAGCAGCTAAACCTGCCTCTCAAATCACACTGTTATTGTTGTCATAGTTGTTGCTGTTTGCCATAGTAATATTTGATGGACCAGACTGATGCTCAAAGGCATTCCAGTTGTGACCATTACGCCTTTTTAAAGAGTATATTTCTTCTGTAGGTGCAGGTGTGGCTGTGTGGTGAAGTAGCTTGCATCCCTGCTTTGTGGTCTTGGGTTCAGTCCTGTTGTGCGGCATCATTTGCAAATGTCTTCTACTATAGTCTCGTGTGGACGAAAGTCTTGTTAATGGATTTGGTAAACGGAAACTGAGAGAAACCCGTCGTATATAATAACAATAATAATAATAATAATAATAATAATAATAATAATAATAATAATAATAATAAATAATAAAAATAATAATAAATAATGAGTTCAGAGTATTACTATCTGGGAGATATCTTATGGTAGTGGAATAGTATTTAACTGCTATTTCTAAATTTCGGTATGTGATGAAGCAATTTTGCTGATCCCTAATTATAATTATGCTTATAATTATAGAATTTATATATATATAATATATTATATATATTATAATATATATATATATATTATTATATATATATATATACATATATATATATATATAATTTATATATATATATTGTATGTGCTTTTGTATGTCTATGAAAGAAATCCGTAGTGTATGTGTGTATATGTATGTATATATATATATGTGTGTGTGTGTGTATGTATGTATGTATGTATGTATGTATGTATGTATTTATGTATGTATATGCGTGTATGTATCTTTGTGTGTGTCTTTGTGTTTGTTCTCATCCACCCACCGTTTGACAGCTGGTGTTGGTTTGTTTACGTCTCCATAACCTAGCGGTTCGACAAAGAGCGTTCTATGAATAAATACCACGCTTAAAACAAAAATAATAACAAGTGCCGGGTGGGTCGATTCGTCAGACTAAAGCCTTCAAGGCGGTACTACATACAGCAATGGGTTCAGTCCAATAACCGAAGGGAGGAAAAGACAAAAGATAAAGAATCAATTAGACGAATAACACCTGGCGAATTCCTTTGACACCAGGTGAGCTTTGTACTTGTAATGTTAGTTACATGGGTGGATTCAGCGGTGGATTCCCCGGTCGTCGTTCTGCGGGTATTTTGTTTTTATAAAACTGCCACACCTGCCAACTGTTCAGAAACAAATCTACAAGTGTAGCAACCACCATCAATACACAGGTTAAATAAAGTAAAAAGTAAAGTCACCTTAAGTCATGCCGACTCATAAGGGCCGACTTCCCGGTTTCCATGGTGTATAAGTTCACCACCCTGACGCAACGCCGGTCCGCCGCAAGATTACTCATTTTTGCCCGGGTGAGTGGACTGGAGCAACGTGAAATGAAGTGTTTTGCTTAAGAACACAACGCGTAGTCCGGTCCAGGAACCGAAACCACAATCTTACGATCATTAATCCAACTCCTTAACCACTAAGCAACGCACCTCCACACATCAGGTTAAATCGTGGCACTCCGTCGGTTGCGACGACGATGGTTCCAGTTGATCCGATCAACGGAACAGCCTGTTCGTGAAATTTACTTGCAAGTGGCTGAGCACTCCATTAATGTAGTTCTCAATGCGATTCTGCGTGACACAGAGTGTGACAAGGCAGGTTCCTTTGAAATACAGGTACAACAGAAACAGGAAGAAAGAGTGAAAGCAAGTTGTGGTGAAAGAGTACAGCAGGGTTCGCCACCACCCACTGCCGGAGCCTCGTGGAGCTTTAGGTGTTGGCGCTCAATAAACACTCACAACGCCCGGTCTGGGAATCGAAACCGCGATCCTACGACCGCTGCCCTAACCACTGGGTTATTGCGCCTCCACACAGTTTAAATAGAGCAGATAGATTCACTTACAATGGAACTTGTCCTTTCCCTAAGAATTGAAGTTATAAACCAGCGGTTCTCAATAATATTTAGTGGAAGAAATCGACCCAGGGCTTACTCTTTGTAAGCATAGCACTTATTCTATCGGTCTCTCTTGCCGAACCGTTAATTTATAGGGACGTAAACACACCGACATCGATTGTCAAGAATGGTGAGGTGGGGGACAAACACAGACACAAAGACACACACACATACACATATAGATATATTAATAAAATATATACATAAAATATAAGATATGTACTTATATATATTCGCTTGCCACTGATGATGGTATTTTATAATACCGTCTCCACACACACAACACACACAACACACACACCATATATCTAGATATATATATATATATATATATATATATTATATAAAGGCTTCTTTCAGTTTCCTACAACCAAATCCACTCACAAGCCTTTGGTCGGTTCGAGGATATGGTAAAAGACACTTGCCCAAGGTGCCATGCAGTGGGACTGAACCCGGAACCATGCGGTTGGGAAGCAAGCTTCTCATCATACAGCTAAGCTTTTATATAAAACCCTACAGTACTTTTATAATCAGATTTTATAAGGAATTGTACTAAAAACCTGCAATTGCTAAACCTCTGCTGTCCCCCAGCAGCATTGAGAAGTGTAATAAAAATTGGTATCCAAACTAGGAGAAATGGTCAATGGTTCAATGAAGCATGGAAGCAGTTTTCTGATGATTTGAGCAACCAAGTGCAGAATTCTCTTGGCCCTTCAGGTATTCCAAATGGCTAGGCGTAAGAGTGGGTGTGTGGTAAGTAGCTTGCTTACCAACCACATGGTTCCGGGTTCAGTGCCACTGCGTGGCACCTTGGGCAAGTGTCTTCTATTGTAGCCTTGGGCCGACCAAAGCCTTGTAAGTGGATTTGGTAAACGGAAACTGAAAGAAGCCCGTCGTATATATGTATATGTATGTATATATACACCTCCACCACCTCCACCACCTACACCACCAAACGGTATACACAGGTGCTTATAATTATCAAGTACTCACCCCGAATTTCTATATATATATATATATATATATATATATTATATATAATATATATATATATGTATGTATGTATAAATGTATATATTAGTATATATGTGTGTTTTTGTGTGTTTGTCCCCCCAATATCGCTTGACAACCGATGCTGGTGTGTTTACATCCCAGTAACTTAGCGGTTCTGCAAAAGCGGCCGATAAAATAAGTACTAGGCTTACAAAGAATAAGTCCTGGGGTCGATTTGCTCGACTAATGGCGGTGCTCCAGCATGGCCACAGTCAAATGACTGAAGCAAGTAAAAGAGTATGCTACAAACATTTCTCTCAGATGGCAGCGCAACCTTCCAGGACGAATATGCTTTCTTTCACATGGCCAACATTATGCAAAATTAGTACAAAAAGCACAAGACTGAAGTAGACCCCTTAGATCACAGCCCCACTCCTGAGATCACAGAATCTCAATATATATATTTATTTATTTATTGCCCACTGGGGGCTAAACACAGAGAAGACAAACAAGGACAGACAAAGGGATTAAGTCGATGTAATCGACTCCAGTGCGTAACTGGTATTTATTTAATCGACCTCGAAAGGTTGGAATGCAAAGTTGATCTCGGCGAAATTTGAACTCAGAACGTAACGGCAGACAAAATACCGCTAGGCATTTCGCCCGGTGTGCTAAAGATTCTGCCAGCTCGCCGCCCTACGGAATCTCAATATAATCGAATATTTATGGTGCCTTTTGGAGCAGTAAGTGAGTAACTGATCACCTTCGCTATCGTCGCAGAATGAGCAAAGGCAGATCGTACTTGAAGAATGGCTCAATATTCACCTACATGCCGTTCAGAACCTGTCAATTCTTCGACTTATTAAAGACGTGATTGATGCCAAAGGTAGACCAACTTTATTGAATAATATTGGGTTGTCCGGAAAGTTCGTGCCGATTTATAAAGGAAAGAGAAAGATCAATAAATACTTGCCATTATATTTTACAATCAACCAAATATGAACCATTTTGTTGCACAATGCGTCTCCATCTTTCCTTTAACTTCAAAATACCCTCTTCCCAGAATTGAGATGGCTTCATGGCAAAGAATTCATCAAGGTATCTTTGTACGTCATCCAAGGAATTGAAAGTTTTACCATTAAGACTATTCTGCAGAGACCTGAATAAGTGGAAATCCGAAAGAGCAATATCTGGTGAATATGGAGAGTTGGGTAACACATCCCAGCCGAGCTGCAGCAATATTTGTCTTGGTTCCCAAAGCATCAAGTGCCGAAAATGAACTTTCTTATCTTCCATTTTAAAGGGTTACAGAATTAACACAGGTTATAGAACATTAACCTTCTTCCACGAAATATAGCTTAAACTGTGCTC
>NC_043007.1:39735338-39767838 GCF_006345805.1 Octopus sinensis
TGTGAGTAGAGTTAACTCTCCAGCTTGACAACCCCGAATCAACAAAAAAAGCTTGTCGTAAGATTCATAATGTTTGATACCATAGGAAAACTGCATTTGCTGAACCTCTGCCTTCCCCAGCAGCATTGATAAGTGTAATAAAAATTGGTATCCAAACTAGGAGAAATGGTCAATGGCTCAATGAAGCATGGAAGCAGTTCTCTGATGATTTGAGCAACCAAGTGCAGAATTCTCTTGACCCTTTAAATATTCCAAATGGCAGAGTTAACGCCGAAGATTATCTGAGTGTATTGACTGATGATGTTCATCGTATGCTACAAACATTGTTCTCAGATGGCAGCGCAACCTTCCAGGACGAGTATGCTCTGTTTCACATGGCTTACGTTCTGCAAAATTAGTACAAAAAGCACAAAACTGAAGTAGACCCCTTAGATCACAGCCCCACCCCTAAGATAACAGAATCTCAATATAATCGAATATTTATGGTGCCTTTTGGAGCAGTAAGTGAGTAACTGATCACCTTCGCTATCGTCGCAGAATGAGCAATGGCAGATTGTACTTGAAGAATGGCTCAATATTCACCGACAAGACGTTCAGAACCTGTCAATTCTTCGACTTATTACCTCCGCCAAGGAAGGAGGTTATGTTTCCATTGGTGTTGGTTTGTCCGTCTGTCCGTCAGTGTGCAAAATAACTCAAAACATTGTAAACGGTATTTGATGAAACTTGCAGAAAAAGTTGGTAATGACATAAGGAATAGATGATGAAATTTTGGTAGAAATCCGGGAATTTTATGGATTCTTGAAGGATTCTCTATTTGTTATATTTACTTTAAATGAAGTATTACAATGTTACGTTCTTTGATTATCTCACTTCAAAACACGATCACCGTTTCCTCGTAATATGTGGTGGTGTTGCTGTTTCCAAAGGTTATTTCGTTTCTCTATTAGTAATTTTACTCGCGTATCTTTCTTAACATTCAAGTTTTAGGTAATTGTTGCTTCTTTTTAATTGTATGGTGACACTAGTTTGCTGTTGTCATTGATGTATCATAACTGCTTCAGATGATTCCTGTTTTTAAAGTTCTTTTTTAAAAAATCATATGGCTGTGTTATTTTTTTTAACCCCCGCCAAGGAGGTTGTTTTTGCCGGCGTTGGTTTGGGAAATTGGGCGATTTTCAGCATGCGTGTATATGGGTAGAAATGAGCTGCTTGGCGGAGGTCTGCGCTCCCCGAGTGCTTTTCTAGTTAAAGACGTGATTGATGCCAAAGGTGTACCAACTTCATATTGAATAATACAAACTCTATTTCACAAGGTGTTTCCATTTTTTGTGTCCAATCACTGTTTTGTGTATATATATATATATATATATATATATATATATATATCTGATATATTTATATATTATTTATTAATATATATATATATATATATATATATATATATATATATATATATATATATATATTGATATACATAGATATCAAACATTCATATTTATATGTATATACATTCATACATACACACACACACACACACAAGGGCACACGCACACCTCACACATATTTTCAGTAGTAATATGGTAAATATCTCCGCCTGTCACTCAGAGGGCCGGCGTTCAATTTAGAATGGCCGCAGTGTAATGATTGAAACAAATAATAAAAATATATATATATATCAACGGCGGTTCCAGCACTCAGGCCGTTCGAGTTTAGCCCAAGTATAAATTTAGTAAAGTGAACGTGTATTTGCAAGCTGATTTGCTTTTTGCCAACACTGACTTCAAACAATAAATTGGCTCCTTTTGCAGTTCATTTATTTTCATTCAGCGTCTGGAGGTCGTCTTTGAGGTGCCTTGTGTCAAAAAAAAGTCTGTCGTAGTAGACGTTCTCTCGATACCGTTCACGCACGCCTGTCTTGTACTCAGAAGATACATCCCGAGTTGTTGTCTATAATCGTAAAAATTAAAAGTAATTCAAATTCAATGTTTTCTCGGAACAATATATTTTTATAGAGATTAGGATTTAAATTCCAATCTATGGAAAGTTTCCATATACAATATTCGCAAAGGAACGAAATATTATTCAGGAACTCGAGCTAATACGATTGAGCCTGGTAGGTGTAAAAGACTAACTAGCATCTCTTGTCAAGAGTACAGGTGACAGTCAGATCACTGATGTTTGTTGTGCACTCGGCTATCGTCATTTCATTGCTGTTATTCTGTGCGTCTGTGTTTAAAGATCAGTTGTGCTTTGCAAGGTTGATTTATTTTTACTGTTAACTTAGAAACGGAGAAAAACAGTGCTAGATATAAAAATAAGATATTTGGGGCTAGAAATAAAGCGGAAAAACTTGAAATTCTTCGCGCAGGCATGTGCCTTATGCAAAATCTGTGATGAGCCCGAATGATGCGGATGGCCCGAAATGGTTGTGACTTCTGGTACTTGACTGAGGAAAGAAAGCCACGAATTTTTTTTTTGCCTGTCCTTCTAATTGTTGTTTCTCTTCTCCGCCTTTCTATCTTCTATCTGTCCGAATGTTTTAATATCCTCAACTGCGTTTTTGTTCCATTTATTATCTCCTCTACTGTCCCTCTAGCGTCTAACGTCTGACCTCTGACCTCTGAGCTCTGCCTGAAGTCAGAACGCCATGATAGATTGTTAGCTCCTACACGCATTTTTTTCTCTCCTGGCTTCGCTCCTTGTTTTTTTTCTGTGTATCTTTCTGTCGAAGAGCGTAGGCTGGAAACGTAAAAGACTTGTTCTATTTCTGTTCCTGAGCGCCATACTAATACATTTGTTTGTTTGTACTCCACCTACCTTCGTCTCTTATTTATTTTCGTAAACCTTCCCGTTATATATATATATATATATATATATATATATATATATATATATATATATATATATATATATATATATATATATATGTATATATATATACTATTGTTTTATCGTGAGAAAAGCGCTGTTGAAGTGTTAAGTGAAATTTAGTAATCGAAGATCGAATCCACGCTATGCCTGCATGAAGCCACTACAAATACGTTGTGGAATACAAAATTTATCAAGGAAAAATTGTAACTGTAAAAATTCAGAATTATCGGAGTAATAGACATTCAAAAAAGTATATATGTATAGAAATGTATGAATAAAGTCTTTAAAGTTTAAGATTCAAATCAAGGAAGTGCAATAATAATGTTTAGCAGTTCAAAACTGTGAGTAGTGAAATGCAGAATTAGTTCGGGTGATCGTGAGCATCAAATATTGATCGCTTCGCTAAAAACTACAGGTGGTATGGGTTATTTCCCTTGAGTTGTTTAAATAAAATATTAGTAATATGTAGTAGATAGAAGGATCCATTGGAGGGGCCCTATTATCGATTTTGTTTTTCAACAATCTAAGTATGTCACTAGGTTTCCAGATATGAGTTCTACTCATGTTTCAAATAATGTATAAAAGTTATATTGTCTGCAAAAATTAGAAATTGTACACACACACAAAACAAATCAATATTCAAAGTAATCGAACATAAAAAATGAAACCTGTAAAATATTTCTAAATTCGATGGATGAAAATGTTGTATGAAAATGTTGTATGAACTGTAAATAAGCAATAAGTATTATGATTTGTAAAATAAGTGTAAGTGATCCAGGGTGTCCCAGTTGAATGCGGTATGGAAGTTTGGTTTCATTTTTTAAGAATTTTAAGCATTCAAAGTATGAGTTCATTGTATTGGGACACACTTATTAAATACGTTCTGGAATCAAAAATTTATGGACTGTCATCGAAAAATTTTAACTAGAAAAATGTAGAATTATCTGAGTTATGAGCATTGAAAGTGTATATGCATCAAGAAAGTGCAATAATAAGGTTTAGCAGTTAAAAACTGTGAGTAGTGAAATGCAGAATTCGGTCCGCTGATCGTGAGAATCAAATATTGATAGCTTCGCTAAAATCTAACAACTGTAAGTGCAGGTGCTATGGGTTATTTCCCTTGGATGCTTTAAAAAAAATTAGTTATATGTGGTAGATATAAAGATCCCTTCCAGGGACCGTATTACCGATTTTTTCAACAATCTGAGTATGTCACGAGGTTTCCAGACATGACTTCTACTCACGTGTCAAGTTTCATTAAAATTAATAAAACGATGTAGGAGGAGTTAGCTAACAACGGCACAAACAAACACACACCGATTTTCCACATATGTAGTATATATATATACACATATACATACATATATATATACATATACATTCATATATATATATATATATATATATATACACACACACACATATATATATGTATAGAAGGTTTTTGTAGTGTATGTGTGTTTCCTGCTTGTTTGTGTGTATGTATGTATCTGTCTACTTTTGTGTGTATGCGTACAGAGAAAGAGTTAGGCGGTGGTGTGGGAGATGAAGTAACATGTGGAAACATATGGTATGTGTGACGACTGAATAGACATCAAATCATTTATAATGGAGCGTTTTAATAGTTTAGCATTACTATCATTGTGTAAGCGTGAGAGTACACACACACACACACACACACCACACACACACACACACACACACAATACATATGTACGTATATGTGTATATGTATATGTATATGTATATATATATATGTATGTATATACATACACACACACACACGCACACACACACACACACACATATATATATATAAATTTTTATATCTTAATCTTTTCAGTTATATCAACAGAGCATGACCGATATCTTTGAATCCAAAGTCTCAACAGCAGCAGCAACAGCAGCAGCAACAGCAACAACAACACCACCACCAACAACAACAATAATAACAATAACAACAGCAACAACAACAACAACAATAACTACATCAACAACAACAACAACAACAACAACAACAACAACAGCATTACCTACAATGGCAACAACAACCACAGCAGTTACAACAGCAACATATATAACGATAGTAAGGAAGACAAGCGAACCGCCAATCAGGAAATTTTAGAAAAATACACATAAAATGGAAATATATTAAAAAAAGCATAAAACTAACAATAAATTGTGATTTTAAGGGAAGAGATTAGTCGATAACAACGATCCTAACACTCCACCAGTAACCTATCTTATTGCCTCCGAAATGTAAAGCTTATTCTGGGCGGAATTTGTAAAGAGACAGAAAAATTGCCGTTGAGTATTCTGCCAGCTCGCCACCTCAATAATCCTTTCCATTATAGGCACAAGGCTTGACTGGTATTTATATACTTTTCTACTCTCGGCACAAGGCCCGAAATTTTGGGGGAAGGGGCCAGTCGAATGGATCGACTCTAGTAGGCAACTGGTACTCAATTTATCGACCCCCGAAAGGATGAAAGGCAAAGTCGACGTCGACAGACGAAATACTTGTTTCTTCATTACCCACAAGGGGATAAACACAGAGAGGACAAACAAGGACAGACAAACGGATTAAGTCGATTATATCGACCCCAGTGCGTAACTGGTACTTATTTAATCGACCCCGAAAGGATGAAAGGCAAAGTCGACCTCGGCGAAATTTCAACTCAGAACGTAAAGACAGACGAAATACCGCTAAGCATTTCTCCCGGCGTACTAACGATTCTGCCAGTTCTATCATCGACTGCGAAAGGATGAAAGGCCAAGTCACCTCAGTAGTAGTAGTAGTAGTAGTAGTAGTAGTAGTAGTAGTAGTAGTAGTAGTAGTAGTAGTAGTAGTAGTAGTAGTAGTAGTAGTAGTTCTTTCTGTTATACGCACAAGCACGACCTTAAAATTGGTGGGAAATATAAGTCAGTGATATCTATCCCCGTGTCCGGCGTGCCAACGATTCTGCCATTTTAAAGCGTTATTAATAATAGCTCTATTTATTTCAAATTTCTGTAGAGTCGATTACATCGATGGCAGATCTGAACTGGTACTTATTTTATCAACGAGGAAAGGAGAATAGACCTCGGTGGAATTTGAACTAGCAACATAAAACCGGAAGAAATGGTGCTAAGTATTTTATTCGACGCGTTGGTTTCAAATATTGGCATGAGTCCAACAATTTTGAGTGGAGTGGGCAAGTCGATTACATCGACCCGAGCACATCACTGGCAGTAAAAATAAAGATATCAATAATACAACCTAAACAAAACAATACGTAAACACAAAACTCATTCTTCAAAGTAATTATCCAATGAAATAAACTTTCACCAGAAAACTAGATAACCAACGCATTACACACCCAACACATAATACAGAAAGTAATACAACAAAAAAATGCACCACACCTCAAACGAAAGGAAGAAACTGACGTAACACAATACCCGGAAGCGTCTGCGCACTCCCAGCAACAGAAAAGAACACACAATACTGCACACACCCCAGCAACATGGTAGCGTAGCAGGTTGATGCAGTAGAAATTTGCCTTCAACTACCAAATGTTGAACACTACTACTACTACTACTACTACTACTACTACTACTACTACTACTACTACAACCACCACCACCAATCCACCACCACCACCACCACCACCACCACTACTACTACTACTAATGATAATAATAATAATAATGATAATGATGATGATAACGATAACGATAATAATAATAATAATAATAATAATAATAATAATAATAATAATAATAATAATAATAATGATGATGATGATGATGATAAGGAAATACGTAAGTTTTGGGCAATGAAGAGAGTGGACGTGATACCAAGAGTAACTGGCGCGCTTGGAAGTCATCAGCGCTCAACTACCAGCATGGCTCAAAACGATTGGTACAAATGTAAAGATAGAACACTTAAAATAATCATCATTGATTGGCCCTGCAAGAGTTCTCCGCAGGGTTCAAGAAGAAAACATCTGTCTCCTTAGTCTGCTGGTTGCGGACAGTTAACACTATCCATCATACTCAGCAAAATGAGCCGAGAGTTTCATCAAATAATAATACTGATAAAAATAACCCTTTATATTATAGGCCTGAAATTATAGAAGGCCTGGAATAATAGAAGGGAGTAGTCGATTACATCGACCCCAGTTGTCAACTGGTCCTTATTTTATCAAAGATGAGAAGGAAAGTGGACCTTGGCGGAATTTGGACTTAGCACGTAAAGCCGGACGAAATGCCGTCAACCACTTTGTACGGCGTGTTAACGATTGTGCCAACGAAATTCAATATGTAGGAAAATGGCATGACGTCAAGTACAGGGGCTGCGATGTGATTTGAACTCAGAAAATGGGGAACTAGGAAATATCAATAACAGGAATAACTAGAGCAACGGGAACCACGATATCAGCAGTAATTATGAAGAGCCTTAATTAAAATTAAATTAGCATTTTAAACGTATTTCTGTGTTTATCTATGTACATGTATGCACGTATGTGTGTGTATAAGTTTGTCTGGATACACACACACATATATATACATACATACACACATACATATACACACACACTCAGGCACACATTCACACACACATATATTGATACATGGATACATGGATATATATACTACGTCTTAAATTACATATTGTCAATTTGTAGGCATGTGTTCCTTTATGTATGTGTGTATATATGCCTTTATGTCGTCCGAGCGTATGCATATATATATATATATATACATATATACACACATATATATATATGTGTGTGTGTGTGTATATATATATATATCTATGCATGTGTGTATGTATAGACGTAGGTTTCTTATTTGTCTGTAGGTATTGATTTCCTACCTGTGTCGGTCAACACCTGCTACACTTAGACATGTTATGGAGTTTAAACATAAGTGAGCAACAATAGCGTAAATGACAGATATTATAAAGCAATTGAGGATGTTCACTTGAGACTCATGTACACGCACACACGTGCGCGCGAGCACAACCATATACAGATACATACAGAATGATGTGTATAAACATATATATAGAAGTAAGTATATGAATATGTACATGTCTGTATTTATACCTACGAGATATGGCTGAAAAGATTCCTGGCTTTGGGTAACCGAAAATAGAGGAGGATCAACTAATTATGATTTTATTCAACACTAGCAGTATCGCACGGCGTTGCTCGGTTTGTAAGGGAAATAACTATATAAGCATTTTTAGAGAGTTATAGCCAAAATATAGCAAAAAATGCATTAAAAATGGAAAAAAATTATGGTAATTTTTTTAAAAAATCGTTGACTCATCGTAGACACTTTTAGAGAGTTACTTCCCTTATATAATAGCGAAAAAAATGCATTAAAATGGAAAAAAATGATAATTTTTTTTTTTAATCGTAGACTCATCGTAGACGCGCGCTAATACCCAGAAGGGCTCGATATAAATCACGATTATAAGATACCCGGTTTTGGTTAAACTGTACCGCAAAATGTGGGAGTAGTTAGGAATCTAAATCGTAGGAGACAGACACACAACTTCACTTTTATATATAAAGATATTCTTCTCACGTTGCAACCGTCCTTCAGTTTTTCTAAGCCCAGTAAAAGATCTCGAAAAGCTGGACCTCCACTCATGTTCTTTCGTGGCACCCTTAAAGCCAGGAATTTTTCAGCACCCCCTTGTATATCTGTACGTATGCATGTATGTACACACACACCCGCGCGCGCCCGAAACACACACACACACACACACACACACACACACACACAGATATATATATCTATAGAGAGCGAGAGAAGGGAGAGAAAGATACGTACACACTTGCTTTATTCTTATTTCTAATTGTTTTAAACTAGTTAACAACTTCTATACTATTGGACTAAATTAGTTACACCTCTACATTCAGCATTGATTTTTCTTAAAATTTCCTTATTAGTTACACCAATTTCTGATTTTGCAGGGTTAATTAGTCTACATTTAGGATTAGATAGGAAGTTCTTTTTATGGTTCTTAAAAGTTATGAAGGCCTCTTTTTTGGAAGGATCTCTATCTTCTTATCTAATTAAAGCCTAGTGGCGATGATACTAGCTTCTTTATTAATGTCGTTATAAACTTGCGGTCTAGCTTTAGAGTAATTACATATAACATTATGTAGGAGTTCTGAGTTTGCGCAGTGATCTACAAGGTATAAGTTCTTGGTTTTATCAGAAAGTGCGGATCTGTTCGGTTTGAACGGCAGTTTTTTCTAGCGGTGTCATATGAAATTGTCACCCATAATTATGACCCTAGTATCGATCTATTGCATTTCAATTTGTTTTAGAGTTAGGGGTGGGGGGAAGGGTATCTTTTTTTCTTCACAAATGTAAATAAGCCCAATCTGTTTCTTAAACGAGGGACATATTCATACGGCACAGAACGTTTTTTTACCTCAATAGAGGTCAGTGATTGGTTGAAATTGCAGAAATTGAAGAAAAAAAACAACAAATGTCATACAAACTATAGAATTTTCTCAATAAAGCCAAGAGAAAAAGATGTTTTATAAACACATTCTACCAGTTCAAAATTTTTTAGTTACCTAGAAATTATGTTAAAAACTGCCGTTCAAACCGATAAGATCCAAAAGGGCATTGGGGGAGGGGGTATGTTTTTAATGTCTTTTTTCAGTTTCTGTTGTAAACTGTTAAAGGACTTACGAAATTTGGTTTTGTTTATAAGCTTCAGTAGTTCTGTTTCGAAGTCTTCTAAGTCCTTGATTTTGGGAGAGATTTTCTTTGATTTAATTTCATGGTATGTTCTCTGTGATAGACTTTTCATTGTTGTAATGAAAGGCCTTCCATCTCATACGTTTAATAAGATCCATAATTTTCTCCAGTAGTTTTTTAGAGTATAGTTCCATGGATGGTATAGGTATGTTTTTCATTGAGTAATCGATACTGTAAGGATCCATATTAGATTCTTCTGTGGGAGAAAGCCCTCAACCGATTAGTAGCAGCTATTCAATACAAGCTGTATTAGCCTCTTAGAGAAAATGTACGGGAGTTTTGTCAATCAAATCCGTCGTAATGGTTTCTTCCCGAGTGACTATAGTAAGCGTACATACAAACATATGTCTATGTGTGTATGTGCATGTACGTATGCATGTTTGTGTAAATGTGTACGTATGTAGACGTTATGAACGCAGGAGATTTATGTCTATGCATTGTGAGAATATGGTTGCATGTTTTTCTTTTATCTTTTATCGTTTTTGTTTTTCTACCTATTAGAGTAACTTCTCTTTTATTCAACGGTTTTTCATAGCGTCTGTTGCCATTAATAGCCGACGAGAATGCATCGTAGCTCTTCGCTCCCGCATTCGAAACTCTGAGTACAATAATGATAACTTATGTTTGTTCTAAATTATGATATATATATATATATATACACGTACATACACAATATATCGTATATTAATATATATATATATATATATATATATATATCTATATATATATATATATATATATATATATATATATATATATATATATATATATATATATATACGTATATATATGTGTGTATGTACGTGTATATATATATATATATAAATCATATACGTATATATATTTAGTCAACCTCTGTTTGGAGGTCGTATTACTTTCTTGTTATTTAGAAGTCACATAATCGGCTAACATCCTAATGCACTTATTTTCTTACCTACGCAGTTATGCCTGCGTTCGTACTCTTTTTGTGTTAGCTTACTGTATTTACTCAAGAGATGATAAATACTTTCGTGTCCTACGTTTACCGTCTGTCGGAATTTTGTCAATGTTTGAGATTCGTCATAATGGCTTGTTCCCGAGTGAGCGCCTCGGTTTCTCGTTTCCGTTTTCTGTCCATCAACCATAGCCACCAATCTTTACATTCAGCATCCTCGGTTTGCTGCATGAACTGGCCATGAAATTCCTTCTCTTTCCAACTGCATGCTCTGTTGATCCTCCTTCTCTTCTTGAATTCTCGTACTGTTTCAGTTACATTTTGGGTATGCCCAACTCCCGATTATATTCTTTTTCTCTTCACACCAAATAATTTTTCAACCCTAATATTGTATTACTAACGGTGTCTTCTATGTTTAGTAATCTGCGGCTTTCTTTTCTTGATATTCAGAGTTTGTTGATATTTCTTTAGGGTGTTGCGTGTTGTGCATTGTGAGTAGCTTTCTAATTCTTCTATCCAAGTTCTGTAACTCGACCTTTGTATATTTTACAAAGGGAGCAGAGTGTCTTAATGCTGATACTGCCCATACATTAATTGCTTTAATGATATTCCCTTCAATTAATGCTGTATCGACCACCTTCCTAATTCTCCTCTTGTACTTTTCGAAACGGCTGCGACGAACTGCGTCCGGACTGCGGTCAACGAGCGTGTGCGATGACAGTGGTCGCCAGCGTCGGCCGCGACAATGCACCAAGGTGGGATGCCGGGATAACGAGCGGAAGAGCGGGCACCGCCGCCGCCGAGCAGCAACCTGAGACGAGGAGGAGGACGATGCTCGTCGCGGCGGCGATGCAGCGACACCCGGAGTTGAAGCTACGGTTCCTAATTCTCCTCTTGTACTCTTCAGTGATTTCTCTCATCTCTCGTCTTTTCACAACTGATGTTGGTTTCTGTGTGAAACCCGCAGTTGAGAGGTTCGTGAAAAGAGATCGATAGAACAAATATCAGACTAAGCCCCCACCCTCCAAAAACACACCCAATCCTTCCAGCTGGTGTCCCCAACATGGCTGCAGTTCAATGACCGAAACGCATAAACAATAGAGAGTATCTTTTACGTTTTAGTAATTATGAAATGTTTGGTTGAAACTCTGCAAATTTAATCTCAAACAAGCAGTTTTGAATTCCCCAGTTGATTAACAGATATAATATCCATTATGATCCAAACAATTTCGCTTCGCGTTTAATGTAAGTTGTTATATCATTCCACTATGATTTAAATCCATCCAGATTCCAGCATGAGAGCACGTTACGGATTGGGTGGTAAATTTACTCTGTAAATGCATAAATGCGTGCACACAACATGCACAAATATGGCATACATGCCATACACAAACATACGTTCATGCATATTTATCAAACTATCTTACACCAAATCTAATCTTTGGTTAATCCGATATTTGAATAAAATCATTAGCCTCTATTTGTTTTCTCAGTGAGTTCTTTCTGCTTAATGATACTTACTGTATATACACATGCAAATGTGCACACGTAGCCGCCTACTGGGGTATTTACCCAGTTTTCTAGGCTGTTTTTTCAGCTACCCCTAGTTCGAAATTGACTTTATTTTCTATAAAATACCAACACATTCGACGCCGCTTAGTTTGTTAACAAAATAAGTTCTCACATTCCGAAATCTATTACTTAGCCTAGTAACAGACAAAAAATGGAGTCAGGGGCCGTTTAGCTTAATGGTACAAACAGGTTCTATTCTCTCTAGTCGCCAGCATTCTGGTAACATATTTACGTCTTCAAGGGGTATTTGCCATATTTTCTAGGCTGTTCTCGCCTTCGAAATTTACTTTATTTTATGTAAAGTACCAACTCAGTCGACACTTCTGAGTTTGTTCATACACACACACACACACACACACACACACACACACACACACATACACACACACATACATACACATATATATATACTTCGTTTTTGGATTTGGTTTGCAAGTATCTTTATGTGAGTTCGTGTGTTGAAGCATATTTTGTTGTCTGCGGAGAGTCATTCTCTTTTAGTGTCTTATTATTTAACACACTCACCAGTAAAGTATCCACTCATTTATTTATTTTTCCAGTGAGTGTGTTAAATAATAAGGCACTAAAAGAGAATGTCTCTCCCCAGAGACAACAAAATATATACATATATATACATATATATACATATATATATTATATATATATATAATATATATATATATATATATATAATAATATATATATATATATTACTCTATTTTACTCTTTTACTTGTTTCAGTTATTTGACTGCGGCCATGCTGGAGCACCGTCTTTAGTCGAGCAAATCGACATCAGGTCTTATTCTTTGTAAGCCTAGTACTTATTCTATCGGTCTCTTTTGCCGAACCGCTAAGTTACAGGGACGTAAACACACCAGCATCAGTTGTCAAGCGATGTTGGGGGGACAAACACAAACACACACATACACACACACACATACATATATACAACGGGTTTTTTTCAGTTTCCGTCTACCAAATTCACTCACAACGCTTTGGTCGGCCCGAGGCTATAGTAGAAGACACTTGCCCAAGGTGCCACGCAGTGGGTCTGAACCCAGAACGATGTGGTTGGTAAGCAAGCTACTTACTACACAACCACTCTTGCGCCTGTGTGTATGCACTCTTATCTATCCCTTTCCCCACCCTTATTATTATATTATTTAACCAACAAAATCAAAGTACAGATACCCTCATACGCCTTCCTATCTACCGAACCACCGCACCCCGATGCACCGCACCGCACCGCGCCGTACCGTGCCGTGCCGATATCACTACGAACAAACTTGCTTGTGTCCCAACCCGTGACAAACAGACAGACATTCTATTGTCTCCTGTGTCTTGTGTACTTGAGTGCGCTGGTGAGATGGTTGGTACACGTGGGTGAGGAGGCTGAGAGTAAGATGCACCCCACTAAATAACCAAATTTGTCATTGCACAGAGGGGTACACTGATAATCGTCATGTGTGTGTATTGTGTGTGTGTGTGTGTGTGTGTGTGTATGTTCGCGTGCGTCGTGGGGGTCCTTACTCGGCCACATGTCACACTTAGATTCAAGTTTTACACGCATCATTGCATGTGTTTTGTGCCATATTTTATTTTACTGACGGGGCTGTATTTTTTTGGTTTTGCTCATTTTTTATAAGCTTTTTTTGGTCAATGTTTGCTTTAGGTCTTGTATTATTATTATCATATTGTTGCCGTTGGTAACGTTAATGTGGTTGTTGTTGTTGTTGTTGCTGTTGTTGCTACTGGTGCTCGTGTTATTGTTGTTTTTGTCGAATGTGATGTTGGTTTTGTTGTTTTTGTTCTTGTTGGATATGGGGCTGTTGTCGACTACTTGTCTTGTGTTTAAATCATCATGGTCGTCGTCGTCATCCTTGTCATCCCTACGGCCGCCGCCGCCGCCAAAACCTCCACCACCACCATCACCACCACCACCACCATCACCACCACAACTACCACTACCTCCACCAACACCACCACCATCACCATCACCACCACCCGCTACGCAAAAATGTAAACATACACGTACATATACATATATACATATACGTACATATACATATATACACGCGCGTGCACACACACACACACCACACATTCCAAAAGTAAATTTCCAATAATGGTTAATAGGGATATAAAAAACTAGCGGGTACCGGGTTCGCTCTTGTCAGTTATCAATGCTTGCTAATCATACTGAATCTAGATAAACTCCAGTTAGTGAAATTTATTATACCGGGTTAACAATCACATGGTAAATCCAAATGTCCTTATGAGAACTGAATAGTCTTCGAAGAGAAAAATAATAAAATTATCAAGAGCACTCACAGACCGCAAACCTCCGCCAAGGCAACGCCAACGTCCTCTTAACGATCAGCCGGAGATGATTTTTAAGATGAGAATATCTGAAATAAACTCAACTGCCCTCACAAATGAGAATACTAAAAATGTACCCGACATACAGGAAAAATGATCCAGAATCCTTTGTTTGGCACCGGACCTTTGTTTGCCAGTCACGAGGCCAAACATATCTGAAAATTTCATCCGAATCCATGCAGCGGTTCTTGAGATATCTTGTCCACGGACAAACAAACACGACTGAAAACAATACCTCTGCCTTAACGAAGGCGGAGGTAATCAAAATCAGGAGAACAGTGATTTGTACATCCAAGTTTTATTAAACAGTTAATCACATCTTTCTTCGTCAAGACCTTCCTTACAGTTGGTCGGATATCCGACCTACAATAAGAATTAAACCTTGATGAAGTTGCACCAGTAATTAACAGCAAGATGTATACTTAACAGTGTGTACCGGCCTACAGTGGTTGTGACTAACTGTATTATAAAACTTGGATGTGCAAAGCTCTGTTCTCTTGATCTTTATTGCCTCTGCCTTCGCTATTATTATTATTGTTGTTGTTGTTGTTGTTGTTCTTCTTCTTCTTCTTCTTCTTCTTCTTCTTCTTCTTCTTCTTCTTCTTCTTCTTCTCTTCTTCTTCTTCTTCTTCTTCTTCTTCTTCTTCTTATTATTATTAATTATTATTATTATTATTATTTTATTATTATCTATATATGTATATTATCTGAAATGCATAGTATCAAATATCCATCATAGCTGGTGGTCTCTTAGACGACTCATCCATATATATATATATATATATATATGAGACCCAACTTCGCCCTAGCTGAAAAATATAGAATACTTCATAAGTAATATAAACGCCCTAAATTCAGTGGCGGCGTTGATGAAGATGTTACGCGTTAATTTAATATCTTAAATTTACCTTTATCAATGTATATCGAATTATACATAGATATATACAAGATCTACACAGATATAAGAGTTAGAACTTTTAATCCGCCCGCGGGCCTTTTTTCTTTTTTTGTAAATTTTTGCCCGCCGCACTAAAAAGTTTCCCCACCTCTGATGAAGCAGGACGACAGCTCAGAGAGGACGTTGGCCATTATGATCTATAGTTACTCACGGTTTTGGGGTGGTTTTCCTCGAATAGCCATCAGCAGTGTCCTCCTCTGCCGTGGAATTCTGCTTTTGTGGAAATTTCTTGCTATTTCTTTATTTTATTGATACATATATTTTCCTCATAATCACCAATCACAACGTTCGTATTTTGACCTTCTCTGCTATCCTTGCTTCCTTCTCCTTTTTTTACCTTCTGAACTCAAATCCCGCCGTGTACAACATTTCACTCCGTCCTTTCGGGATGGATAAAAATTGAACACTGGTCAACTATTGGGGATCCGATATAATCCAATTGCTCCATCCCCTCAAAATTACTGGCTTTAATTAAGAAGAATAATTACATACATTTTATTAATTTTTCTTGTGGTAGTTCAAGTAGAAACAGCAGGAACAGCAGCAGTAATAGTAGTAGTAGTAGTAGTATAGTTATAGTAGTATAGTAGTAGTAGTAGTAGTACTATTAGTAGTAGTAGTAGTAATTGTAGTAGTAGTAGTATAGTAGTAGTAGTAGTAGTAGTAGTAGTAGTAGTAGTTAAGTAACTTATTTCCGTGGTTTCTTTTGGTTGAGTGTCCTGTATTTTCTGCGTGTATGAGGACTTATGGCTAAGTGTGTGTGTGTTTGCGTATGCGTGTATATATATATGTGTGTACGTGTGTGAGCATGGGTGTGCATATGTGTGTGTAATATGTGTGTGTGTGTGCGTGATGCTGGAGGAGTGGTGTGGTGTATCGTTATTGCACACGACGGCAATCATTTATCACGTTGTTTTGTGACACCACTTACGTAAGATCAAAGGAACATCAGGTAACCGCCCCACTCCCCACCGGCCTTCAGTGGATATTGTCAAAATGTCGAGTGTTTGTTTAGCAACAAATGTCTTCTGCATAGATGTATGTAAGAGTGAATGTATAAATGTAAGACATAGGAACATACACGCACGCACACACACACACACACACACACACACACACACACACACACACACACACACACACACACTCACTCACACACTCACACACGTATATATATATATATTACAGAGAGAGAGAGAGAGAGATACATATACATATGTCAATATATATATATATATACAGAGAGAGAGAGAAGAGAGAGAGATTAATATACATATGTCAATATATATATATATGTATATATGTTTATCACACGCACGTACACATGTATGTTTAAATATACTATTGATACGTCTATGCATGATGTGTGTGTGTTGATTTTTGTGTATACGTAATTATATATATTAGAGCCTAAACTTACTTGAAGAAGAACTCAATACTTTTAATTAGTGAAGCCTATATGCTATTTTATTGAAGGAATAGGATCTGAATGATATAGAAATTACGACTCACCTGCCGCAACTTCGAAGTCAATATCAACACACACACACACACACCACACACACACACACATACATACAGACATATATAAGGTGGGCTTCATTCAGTTTCCATCGTCCAAATCCACTCACAAACCTTCGGTCGACCTGAGTATGCACCTCTATTTATGATTTATCTCTCTCTCTCTCCTCTCTCTCTCTCTCTCTCTCTCTCTCTCTAAAATATGTGTTTCTTTACAGTGCATGCATATTATACATACATACATATATACATATATGCACACACATATACACATACACATTTACACATATGTATGTTATATATATATGTATATACACACATATATATGTACACACACACATATATATATATATACACATACACACACACCATCTATATATTATATATATATATATATATATATATAATAAATTAATAAATAAAACATATGCATATATACATACATATATGTACGTACCTACCTCCACATTTATATATACACGCATATATGGGTACAGGATACCATAAAAACGTCGAACACAATGAGAAACAAAAACAAACACAAAACCAAGGAACTGGACATTTTTCTTAAACAACAAAAAAATAGAGTACAGGACAAATAACACAAGGAAAATTCCCCTTCCTCAGTCGCCATAGTTTCATCTACTCTGCCTTTCGAAGGTAAAGGCGATACGCATCTTCGATAGAAACTTTCCTTCCCGCGAAAAGCAAATTAAATAAAATTTGAGATCTTTTTGCGGAGGAGTAAAAATGGTAACAAAAACAGGACAGTAACGAAAGTACAAAATATAAACAGTAAAAGACAGGACAAGGAGAATAACAAGACAAGAAGGGCTGTTAAGCCGAACGAGAAAAAGTATTACGAACGCTATTTTTGAGAACGGCAAAGGAGCAACAGAAAATGCCGTCCACACTTCAAAGAAGTCAGGCCAGAAAGACAGTAGCAGAGCTCCCGTCGCTGGTCAACGACGGGAGGGAGGAGGAGGAGCAAGAGAAAGGGAGAGAAAAAAGGGAATGGTTGTGAGGATACCAGAAAGAATGAAGAATGAGAGAGAGGGAGAGACAGTAAGGTAGAAGAAAAGGAAACCAGAAAGAATGAAGGCTGAGAAAGGGATAGGACAGAAAGGTCAAGAGTGCGCATCATTATTAATATCAAGAACAATCTTACTTAGAAATGGATGCGTGCGTTCCGTCATATAATAAATTAATAAATAAAACATATGCTTATATACATACATATATGTACATACCTACCTCTACATGTATATATACACGCATATATGGGTACAGGACACCAACAAAAAAAAAACGACGAACACAATGAGAAACGAAAACAAACACAAAACCAAGGAACTGGACTGTTGTGAAAGGTAAGAGAGTCCAGTTTGCTGGACATTGTTGTAGAGCTGAAAAAGAGGTAATTTCTACTCTTCTCCTGTGGAAGCCATCTACTCGCAATACCAGAGGGCGCACACTCTCCTACCCTGATGTAATCTCCAGGGATACAGGCATCCAGCAACAGGACCTCCGTAATGCCATGAGGACCGTGAAGTGAAGTGGCGTAGCATGGTAAATTCCATGTCTCGACCACGGTCGAACAATGATGATATATATATATATATATTATATGCTTTCGGTGCGAATAACACACTAAGCTGCGTTAACAAAGGGATGTGGGTTCGAATCCTACGCGGATAGAAGCCTTCTTCGTTCTGTCGAGTTTTTATTGTCCCTTTACTACACTATTTTCCTTAGTCATTGCATCTTGATCGCCATAAACTTTAAGCTTATATAAAAATATCATTATTATTATTTACATATATATATATACATACATACATATATATATATATATATATATATATATGTATATATATATATATTACTTTCTTTTCCTCTCTCTCTTTCTACATGAGGGTGTAGTGTGTGTGTGTGTGTGTGTGTGTATGTGTGTGTGTGTGTGTGTGTGTGTGTGTGTGGTATGTGGTGTGTGTATGTGTGCGTTTGTGTATTTGGGTTGGAGTGTTCTTGGAATGTTATAATTATATTTCATCAGTAATTTCTGTTCTATTCTTTAACGGTTTTGTGTAGCATTACAAAATCCTGCTTAATCCAGTTTGTATATTCCAGGTCTAATTAATCTCTCTCATACACACACATGCGCGAGAGGACAAACGCACAGTATCGCCTCCCCCCACACAATAACACAGTCTGTATCTCATACATACATCAATTGCCCACCCCTTCTACATTCCTACACACTCTTTCACAAATAGTCTCTTTCTTTCTTTTTCATAAGCACATACTCTCACACAAGCATAAACACACACATTTACTCTCTCACACATGCATACGCTCATACACACACAATCACTGTCTCTTCCACACACTTACAAGTAGTCTTACACACGCATACATCCACATACATAAATAAACAGGGTTCCATTGTCTCATAGTAATTTGATCAACATAACCAGAATTTAATTAAATTTCATCTAGATCTGATTATTGTGAGATTTACATAAATTTATATTTGCAGCCCTTGGTTTCAATCTCAATCCCATTCCATGGCAACTTGGGCATTTGTTTTCTACTTTTGTCTCCGGCGGACCAAAGCCTTTTGAGCGAATGTGGTTGACAGAAACAGAGTTGAAGGTGGCGAGCTGGCAGAAACGTTAGCACGCCGGGCGAAATGCTTAGCGGCCTGGCAGTTCTACTGGGGAGCTTTGTCTTGTCCAGATAAATTTTACAGGCACGGAAGTGCCGTCAGCCGAGCATGTCCAAGATGCGCGCAGGACAACGAGACAGTCCTGCATGCACACGCCCAGTACTCGATCATTGCTGGCCTGTGCGTTTATGTCGAACACCTGTTGTCGCGTGTGGGACGGATCCGGCTATCAACTGAATCCATCGTGAAGATCGCCCAACCGCCTACCTTTAACTGGGAAGGAAAGACTGTTTTCATATGCCTGGGGACCATGGCAAAAGAGGTTGTATGGTGGACGAGATTGAAGGGGCTGAAGACAAGCACTATTCTCTTTGGCCAATCCCTATGAACTTCTTCACGTTTCACGTGAAAAGGAAAATAAGGGTAGAAAGGGAAGTGTTGTCTTCTAGCCAGTTTGCTGAAAGGTGGATGAAAGTGGCGAGAATGGTGTGAGTGAACGGCCCTACCCTGAGCATACGCCTGTAGTTGGAAAAAAGAAAAGAAAAAAGGCACTTGCCCCAAGAGTCAGGGTGCCCATTGTCTTTTATGGGTTTTTCCATGAGCAACCCTCGAACGTCTTCTTCCTATGGAAGATTACACATTGTTGAATTTTTTTCTAATTTTGTTAGTCTTGTTTACACGCAAAACTCTCCCAACAGCATATACTCACACACATACACACACACATACACACACATTATTTTTGATTTTTTTTCTATGCTCTCCGTAATATGCTCTCCGGTTAATAAAGAAATCCTCATCATCATCCTCATCATCATCATCATCATCATCATCATCATCATCATCATCATCATCATCATCATCATCATTATTATTTATTATTATTATTATTATCACTATTATCATTATTATTATTAGGACAATGAGCTGGAAGAATCGTTAGCATGCCGGACAAAATGCTTAGCGGTATTTCTTTTGATTTTACGTTCTGAGTTCAAATTCTGCGTGGGTCGACTTTGCATTTTATCCTTCCGGGGTCGATAAATTAAATACCAGTGAAACACTGGGTCGATGTAATTGACTAGTCTCCTCCCCCCCCCCCCATATTACAGGCCTTGTACCTTTAGTAGAAAAGATTATTATTATTATTATTATTATTATTATATTATTATTATTATTATTATATTATTATTATTAGTTTCGTCCATCGTTATCGTCGATAAGCGAGGACATCACATGATAGAAGACCTGACAGAGTTTGTCCAGTTGTGACCAATCAATCCGATTTGTGCTCGGAAGGCTTTTTCGTAGGTGTACCACTGTTGGTCAGTTGGTACTGAAGGCAAGGGGTTGGCTCTCAACTTGCGTAGTCTGCGTTTATTTTCTGCCCCTGCAATCCAGTTCTGTTCGTAGAAATATAATTTGACTTACAAATTTTAAAAATAATTTTTTATGACTAAACACTTTCAAACTTCGGACACTGGTAGAATGTGTCATATAAAACATCTTTTACTCTTAGAATTTTTGAGAAAAACTTATATTTACGAAGTTATATCACGTTAAAGTTCTCGTATTTCGGTAATTTCAACCAATAAATGACGTGTATTCAGCTGAATAAAATTATTGCTGTTGTTTGTCAACAACAACTATCGGCGGTGTATTTTTCGTTTGTCACTGTTATTTATGACATCGTTCGTGCGTTTGTACTAGTTTTAAGGTTTTAGGGTTATGATTAGGGTTTTTGGGTTAGGGTTAAGGTTTTAGGGTTAGGGTTATGGTTAAGGTTTTAGGGTTAGGGTTAGGGCTAGGGTTTTAGGGTTAGGGTTGTCATAAATAACTGACAAACGAAATATACACCGCCGGAAGTTCTTGTTAACAAACAACAACAGTAATTTTATTCGGCTGAATACACGTCAATGATTGGTAGAAATTACCGAAATACGAGAACGTTAACGTGAAATAACTTCGTAAATATAAGTTTTTATAAGCATATAAGTAATGCTAAGAGTAAAAGATGTTTTATATGAAACATTCTAGCAGTGTCTGAAGTTTGAAAGTGTTTAGTTACAAAAAATTATTTTTTAAATCTGTAGGTCAAAAGGTAAAAGATCCCTGTCTTGTGCTTCCCATCTTCGCCATGCCAAACCTCTCTTCATTTGTAATACCTTTCGAAATCACAACTTTCTCTTACACAATTTCTTTCCTCTAACTCCTCTTATGCCAAACACTCCTTCTTCTCCTCTTGATATTTCTCTCCAAATTTTAAACCCTCATTCACTTATCTAACTTTGTTATGATGAAATACGCACGCATGCGTACATGCACTTTCATACACACCATTTGTTTGCATGATACTGTATAACCTACATATGGTTATATGAATGTATGCACGTATGTATATATGTTTTATGTATGTATGTATATGCGTATATATATATATGTTTTACGCACGTATGTATATATGCTTTATGTTCATGCTTATGTATATGTACATATATGTATATGCGTATTTATATATAAACATGATGTGTATACGCACACACACATACGCACACACACGCATACGTACGCACACACTCATTCACGCGCACGCATATATACGCAGACACGTGTATAATTTGATCTACATAATATCTTTATGCAAATGTATATATACAGAAACACGCATACACACACACATACACACACGCACATACACACACGTACGCACACATACACACACGTACGCACACATACACACACGTACGCACACATACACACACGCACGCACGCACGCTCTCACATCTCTGTGTGTCTTATGCCTATCAATCAAAATATCTATAGACGTATATACTTCTGTGAGTATGTATATACATATATACATATACACATATGTATGTGAATATACATACTTATACATATATGTATGTAGATATATATATATAATATATATATGCATACATTTATGTATATATTTATGTATGTATGTATATATATATATATATATATATATATATATACATATATATATATATATATACATACATATACACATATATATATATATATATGTATATATATATATATAATATATATATATATATGTATATATATATATATATCTATATATATATATAATATATATATATGTATATATATATGTATGTATATATCTATATATATACATGCATACATTTATGTATATATATATGCAAGGGTATATAGATACGTACATATAGCTATGAATATATGTATGAATATATGTGTTTGTGCATGTATATATATATATATATTATATATATATATATATATAATATATATATAATTATATACATATATATATTATATATATATATATATATATATATATTATATAATATATAATATATATATATATATTATATATATATATATATTACAATTACACATATATATATATATCAAATCGTATTTATACAATGCCTATTCATATACATATATACATATATGTATCCATATACATCATAAAGATCTATCTACACGGAACTGTTCCTCTTGGTCACTCAAGCAGAACAAGCAACAGATATTCTCTCGCTGAAGAAAAAGGAAAAAAAAAAAAAGAGAGAGAAACATAAAGAAAACGTAAAAGAAAACAAAAAAAAAAACAAGAGCAGCAGCAGCGGCAGCAGCCCACATGCACACTCACACACACACACGCGCGCGCGCGCACATATGCCTATAGCCCACCCCCCGTAACAAATAACCTCTCAGCTTATATATATTTATACGCCAGTCAATCTCGTATCATATATCTTTATAATTTTCCATGCAATTCGATGAAAAAAAAAATCCCATCGCAACCACCACCACCACCATCACCACCACCACCACCACCATCACCACCACCACCACCACCATCACCACCACCACACCACCATCACCACCACCACCACCATCACCACCACCACCACCACACCACATCACCACCACCACCACCACCATCACCACCACCACCACCACCACCACCACCACCACCACCACCATCACCACCACCACCACCACCATCACCACCACCACCACCACCATCACCACCACCGTCGCGGCAGCCGCCGCAGCCGCCGCAGCCGTCGTCGTCGCCGTCCTAACCACAATCATCATCACTATCACCATTTCTCCGATCACCACCACCTGCACAACTATCGTAATCATCATCATGATCATCACCACGAACGTCCCTAACACCACCACCACCACTACCACTATCGTCGTCGCCGCTGCCACCACTGTTACCACCACCACCACCTCCAACACCACCGTCACAACCGCCACCACCACCACCACCACCACCACCCCACCACCACCACCACCACCACCACCGCCGCCGCCGCCGCCACCACCACCACCATCCACCACCACCACCACTACCGCCGCCGCCGCCAACACCACCGCCACCACACCACCAACACCACCACCAACACCACCACAACCACCACCACCACCTCCTCCTCCCCATCACCCTTCTCCTCCTCCTCGTCTTCGTCATCATCTCACTACAACCGCAATACCACCACACCGCCCATTCCGTCGACCAGCTACCAACTCACAACCTACTACCGTTACCCCACCCTCAGTTGGTTGCAGTGCGGCAGTAGCGGCAGCAGCAGCAGTAGCAGTAGCAGTAGCAGTAGCAGTAGCAGTAGTGTAGTAGTAGCAGTAGTAGCAGTAGTAGTAGTAGTAGTAGTAGTAGTAGTAGTAGTAGTAGTACAATTATCATGAACACCACCATCGACAAAGAACATTATTACCATCAACCTGAAGAAAGGCAATGAGGTAGCCATTACTTGGTCAATCTATCTGCTAAAAATAGCAGCTGAAACTCATTGAAATGAATGAATATTGTCTTCAAATGAGGAAGGGATATGCAGTAGATACTCGTTCCTCACAAGGACAAGAAGGTCATAACTAAGAACCCCCTTTTTATTGGTCAACTCGATGAAGTTTGACAAAAAATAACTACAATATTTCCAATATTTCAACCACTACCACCACCACCACCACCACCACCACCACCACCACCACTACTACTACTACTACTACTACTACTACATCATACATGTATCTATTCCGCTCTGCTGCCCCCACCATCATCAGCACGATGACGACGACGACGACCGACGCGACTACCACCACCACCACCACCACCACCACCACACCAACCAACAAAACAATAAACCGCAGCAAAAACAGCACAACCACCATCGCCACCACTACCCACGCCATCACCACCATCACCACCACTACCACAACCCAACAACCCCCCAAGAAGAACAGCACAGCCGCCACCACCACCAGCAACAACAACAACTGCAGCAAGAACAACACAGCCACCACTACCACCACTACCTCCACAATCTCAACTACCTCTACCCCCACCATTCCCACCATTTCTACCACCATCATTACCATCACCTCCAACGTCACTCTCACCTTCACCACTACCACCACCACCATCACCCTCACCACAATCTCTACCACCACAATCTCTACCACTACTTCCAACATCACTACCGCCTCTACCACCCGCCACCACCACCACCACCACCACCACCATCAACACGACAATTACATTGCAGCCATTTCCACAACCATCATCACCATCGCAGCCATCAACACCCTCACCACCAACACCACACCACACCACAACTATCATCTCCATTACCATTCTTACTAGTAGCACCACTACATATACTATCACCCCAACCATCACACTGCCTACCGCCTGAGCTCGACACCACTACCACCTGGTGCCACCACTAACCACCTCTGCCGCTGCCGCCGCCACTATAGCCACCCCTCTCAGCAACTACCCTACAAACCCCCTTCAACATGATCACTACCACCACCACCATAACCAGCACTATCAGAATCATCAGATTTACCTCTACTAGCATCCACCACGACACTCTACAACCACCACACGTGAGGACCACCACCTCTGAAAATTCTCGGGCATCACCACCACGACTACCACCACTATCTCCGCCACCGCTGCCGCCGTTGCCACGATAACCCCCAACCACCATCAACACCACCATCTATCCCACCACCACTACTACGATGGCGACGACGACGACGACGACCACCACCACCACCACCAATGCACTACAGAAACAGCACCACTACCAGAATCATCAGATTTACCTCCGCAATCACCACCACCATCACCACCACCAATGCACTACAGCCATCAGCACCACAACCATACCTCTACAACCAGCATCTTCCATACACCTCTCCCCCATCCTTGATACCTTTCCAAGACCCTCCTCACCACCAACGGCAACCCTATGATTACCGCCACCAAGCGCCACCTCAAACATCCACCGCTCTCTACACCCATCGCACAACCCACAACAGAACCACCACACCCATTACCACCACCACCACCACCGCCACCACCGTCACCGCCACCACCATCAACACACACGAACACCACTGCCGTCACCACACCACCCCACCCTCCTCCTCCTCCTACTACTGCCACTACAACCAGTTCTAACCAATCAATACTATCCAAGATAGATGTAACCCAGAAAAAAAAGGCTATGTCATGAAACAGCTCGTTGTTATAGTTTATGTGTTCAGCATCATCATCTCATCATCATCATCAATCATCATCACCATCATCATCATCATCATCATCATCACTATTATTATTATTATTATTATTATTATATTATTATTATTATTATTATTGATGCTGTTTATGTTCCTGTCTTCTTTCCCACCATTTTGTTTTTTAATGGACTAAGATCATTATACCAAGCTAGACATTGCTACTTCGTTGTGTTGTTGTTGTTGTTGTTGTTGATGTTGTCGATGCTACGGCTGCTGCTGCTGCTGCTGCTGTTGTACCTTATTGATATTGTAACAGCGGTGTTGGCGTTGTTGTTGTTGTGGTTATTGCGGTTAAGTGTGGTTGTTGTTATTGCTGTTATTGTCTTCATCTTATGCTGTTTATACATACATACATACATACATACATACATACATAATACATACATACATACATACATATCATACATACATAAATACATACATACATAACATACATAATACATACATACATAAATAAATACATACATACATACATAACATAAAATACATACTACATACATACATACATACATACATACATACATACATTACGTACGTATGTACGTACGTACATACATACATACATACATACATACATGCAGGCATACACACACACATATGTGCTTGTGTGTGTGTGTGTGTGTGTGGTGTGTGTGTGTGTGTGTGTGTGTGTGTATATGTATGATGGTGTTATCTTATTTTTGTCTTTAATTTCTTTCTTCGCTTTGGCTGGTTGGTTTGTTTTTCATTTTACTTTTTTTTTTTTTACTCTATTCTCATAAAACACGATAAAAATATATATATTTTTAATAGGTTGATATGGTGTATGTATGTACCTGTAAACGGGTATGTTTGTATATGTGTGCGTGTGTAAGTGTGTGTGTGTGTGTGTATGTAGTGGCTGATTGTCCGTCTTCCTTGACTTTGTAGTGTCTGTCAGACTCTCGCTTTGTTCTCTAGCACGCTGCACACACATACACACACACACACACACACACACACACACAACACACACACACACATTCAAACATAGGTACGATAGGTACGTGTGCATATAAATGTATGTATGAATATATCTACAATAAACAACACACACACACACCATTATATTATAATATATATTATATATTATAATATATATAGAATATATATATATATCTACAACAGAAAGAGAGAGAGAGAGACGAGGAGAGAGAGAGAGAGAGAGAAAGAAAGAGATGCATATACACACATACACACACACACACACACACACACACACACACACACCACACACACACATTCAAACATAGGTACGATAGGTACGTGTGCATATAAATGTATTGATGAATATATCTACACATACACACACACACACACCACATATAATATATAATATATATATATATATATATATTATAGATAGAATATATATATACAACACAGAAGGAGAGAGAGAGAGAGAGAGAGAGAGAGAAAGAAAGAGATGCATATACACACATAACACACATGTATATGCATGTATGTTTGTATGTATGTACGTATGTATATATATATATATATACATTTGTGTGTGTCTATGTGTATGCATGTGTACGGACATACAGTCACTGTAACTGTACTGTAACCTACATCTATCGAGCAGAGCCATTAACCCTGCGTAACTGTGCTCTTAAATTATATCATTCTACCTGCAATGTACAGTGCATTCCATTTATATATACGTATATACACACACACACACATATATATATATATACGTATATATATATTGGTACTTTTAACCCGGCCTTGCCTTTGATGAACGTTGTATTACTTCTGTTTATGACGGATGTATAAATGTACTCTAAAACGTCAATAAGTTGCTGTACTCTTAATTCGATCTATGGAACTGAGTTTTTTTTTTTTTTTAAATCTCGTTTATGCAATTATATAGTTACTTCTTTCAAGAGTAAACCTGTAAGCTGAGTTTATTCTGCTGAAACGTCAAACCTTGTTCAAGAAAATGTACGTATAATTTTGATGATTACACTACAGTTTAGGATTTTAATAAATGAAATTTTAATTGAATGGAAGTGTTGACAGTTACACCACGTAATTTCTGAAGGAGAACATGAAGAGAACTTGTGAAGCCCCACAGAATTATTTACGGAGCCTTTCTATTTTTTAGAGAAAAAAGTCTTTAGTCAGTGTCGATCTTTATTTTCATATATACAGCATTCAGGAACAGATAACTCATGATATGTTTTGGCTTTATTCTGACCTCAAAAGTGTGGGGCATTTTCCACCGTTCTTACCAAAGAAGTGATGAATGAATCATTAAATAAAATACTATAAAACTGGTGAAGAAGAAAAAGAAAATGATTAAAGCTGACTTCACATATCTTCATTCTAAGTAACTTAATTGCATCCGATAAAAGCTGAGAAAGACTTGTAAAACCCCGACTATTAGATAGCCGTAACAGAAAATATAATTTTTGCTGTGAGAAAGTTAAAACCAACGAGAAAATAAAACAAAAACAAAGAAATAGGCGCAGGAGTGGCTGTGTGTTAAGTAGCTTGCTTACTAACCACATGGTTCCGAGTTCAGTCCCACTGCATGGCACTCTGGGCAAGTGTCTTTTACTATAGCCTCAAGGCGACCAAAGCTTTGTAAGTGGATTTGGTAAACGGAAACTAAAAGAAACCCGTCGTATATGTATATATATATATAAATGTTTGTGTGTATGTATTTGTTCCCCCTACACTCGCTTAACAACCGATGCTGGTATGTTTACGTCCCCGTAACTTAGCCGTTCGGCAAAAGAGAACGATAGAATAATTACTAAGCTTACAATGAAAAAGTCCTGGGGTCGATTTGCTCGACTAAAGGCGGTGCTCCAGCATGACTAAAAAATGTAAAAGAGGAAAAGAGTAAACTAAAACAACAAGAAGGCAAAAGAAAACAATAGAGGCTGTGTAGTAAGAAGTTTGCTCCCTAGCACATGGTTCTGGGTTCAGTTCCAATGGGTGGCACTTTGGATAAACTGTCTTCTGCTATAGTCTCGGGCAAACCAAAGTCTTTTGAATGGATTTGGGAGACAAAACTGAAGGAGACCTGTTGTATATACATACTTACATACATGTGTGGTGTGTGTGTGTGCTTTGTGTCGGTGTGAGTCCCTCACTACCTCTTGACATTTGATTTTGGTGTGTTTACATTCCTGTAACTTAGAATATATATATTTCTTTATTGCCCACAAGGGGCTAGACATAGAGGGGACAAACAAGGACAGACAAAGGGATTAAGCCAATTACATCGACCCCAGTGCGTAACTGGTACTTTATTTATCGACCCCGAAAGGATGAAAGGCAAAGTCGACCTCGGCGGAATTTGAACTCACAACGTAACGACAGACGAAATACGGCTACGCATTTCGCCCGGCATGCTAACGTTTCTGCCAGCTCGCTAGAATATATAGCAGGCTTTAAAGACAAAAAGTACTGAGGTTGGTTCATTCGGCTAAAAGCACGTCAAGGTGCTGTCGCAGCATGGCCGCAGTCGAATGACCAAAACAAGTAAAAGAAAGAAAAAAAGAGAAGGTTAATGGCACACATACACAAAGTACAACCAACGACACTAAGTCAAACAAATACTATTAAGTGAAAATTAATAAATTTCCATTAAAGAATCTTTAATCTTTCTCACTATTCTGTCATCTTGATAATCATAAAGTCTATTTAATGATTTTGGAATATAGTATTATTGAGAAAATATATGACTAGGAGGAAGTAAGTATGGTGTGTGTGTTCACGAAGTTCACCTCGCAGCAATCTGAATGTGGTTTCAATTCCACTGCGTTGCATGTTGGTCATGCGCACCGGGCCAACAATTGCCTTGTGGGAGAATTTAGATGGAAACTCTGAGGAAACTCCTCATATATGTGTATGTATGTATGTATGTATGTATGCATGTATGTATGTAGTATGTATGTATGTATGTATGTATGTATGTATGTATGTATGTATGTATGTATGTATGCATGCATGTATGTATGTATGTATGTATGTATGTATGCATGTATGTATATATGATATGAATAATATATATATGCATATATACATATATATATGTACATACATATATATGTAAATACATATGCATATATGGGTACAGGATGTCACAGAACGTAAACAACATGAAATATGAAAATATGGAATACGAACTTTTTTGCGAACAATGAAAGAAACAAATGGAAAACAAGACAAGTAACAAAATGAACGACCCTTCATCAGTTGTCGGCTGTTTTTCTACTCCGCATTTCGAGCAATTACGACAAGATTCGCCTTCGACAATATAGTTGCTCTCGCAAAGCAAATTAAATAAAATTTGGGATTTGTGGAGGGTCAAAGTTGGTAACAAAAACAGGACAGTGAAAGCAAACATTAAGGGCTGCTAAGCCATAAGGAGGTGAGGTAGCGAACACTGGAGGAACAAGCTTTGTGTGTGTGTGTGTGTGTGTGTGTGTGTGTGTTGGTTTTAGTCCATCACTCCACAGCATATCGCCTCAACAAGCGGTTCGGCAAAAGTGACCGATAGAATAAGTATCAAATTTGAAAAAGAAAAGAAAACAAACCCTGCAAGTCAGTAACGCTGGCATAATCGCAATCCAGCGACTTGAAACAGCTATAAGATTAAAAGATAAAGATAATCCAAAAGGAACAGCATACTTTTCCTTCCCAAGATACCGGGAATAAGTCGTGGATAGCTAATTACAATTATTTTTGATTGTTGGTCAGTAAGTGTTATTTCCTATTTGCTCCTGTCTAGAAATAAAAGGAAATGACTACTATTCCCTTCAGACTTTACTTTTGTGCCCTGGACACCAATGTTTCGAAACTGGCTTATTTACCATTACATTTCAGACTGATTCAACTCTGAATTGCTGAAGCAGAAATATCGTTATAGCTAACATTCTGCTCAATGTCACAGATTTGCTTGTCAGTTGCTTGACCTTAACCACTTGAGCATGTCCCTTAGTGGCTGACAATATGTGCATGACTGATCATGAACAGAAGTGGTTGGGGAGCATCATAGCCATATGGTGAGAGGGTTTATTTGGGGTCTGAATAAATGTAACAAAAGCAAAATTTGAAAGAAATATTATCCCCTTTTCGTACTTTCTAGGAGTAAGTAAACAGGAAATGACAGTTGCTAACCAAGGACAAAAATTGTGTTACATAGTATTAGTAAATGAAAACATGTCTGTTGCCTACGCCCAACTCATTTACATAAAAGTACGTTATTGTTAGTAAGCAATTCAGGTGTAACGGTAGATATTGTTGTCAAATATAAAGTAATACAATGTGCACATAATTCATATTATTATGATTCGTCGATCCAAAAATATGGTTCCGGATTAGGGTGACAGAGGTCACTGGTTCATGTCCCCGGCGAGCGTTGATATTTCATGCTTTAGAGCAATCCCTCGTCTATCACGGGTATTACGTTCCAACCCCACCCCGCGATAGGTGAAAATCCGCGAAGTAGAAACAGTGCTGTACTGTATATATTCTGTGGAGGCGCGTGGCTTAGTGGTTAGGGTGTCAGCACCATGATCGTAAATTTGTGGTTTCGATTCCTAGACCGGACGACGCGTTGTGTTCTTGAGCAAAACACTTCATTTCACGTTGCTCCAGTCCACTCAGCTGGCAAAAATGCGTAACGCTGCGATGGACTGGCGTCCCATCAATACGCCATAGAAACCGGGAAACTGGGCCCATGAGCCTGGCTAGGCTTTAAAAGGGCGCATTTACTTTATTATTTACTGTATATATTCTAAAATTAATTTTATAATTTGTATATATTTATTTTATTATAAATGCAAAACAACACCACGGAAGAATCGATGTAAGCTTAAATAATAAAACCGCGATAAGGCGAGGGATTACTGTTTATATCACTTTATTACCCGTCTGACCTTTGGTAAAGAATCAAAACACTATCTCTTTTGATTAACTTATAACACATATAGAGTATGTTGGTTTCAAATTTTGTCACAAGGCCAGCAATTTCAGGGGAGAGGTACGTCGATTACATCGACCCCAGTGCTCGATTGGTACTTATTTTATCGATGCCGAAAAGATGATTGGTGAAGTAGGCCTCGGCGGAATTCGACCTCAGAATGTAGCGACTGACAAAATGTCACCATTTTTTTCCCGGCACGCTAACGATTCTGCTAACTC
>NC_043007.1:39772838-39779889 GCF_006345805.1 Octopus sinensis
CTTTGTTCTCTTATGAGGGTGTGCCATAAAGATCCTGTCTTCGAATAAAGAAAATACTGGAGGATCAGTTAATTATGATTCTAACTAACATATTCCTCTCTCAGAGTCACACACATATTGTAGCAGTTCTTCAGTTTCTTTTTGAGCTATGTAAAAGAACTCTAGGCCTTTCGTGACACCCTTAAAGCCAGGAAATTTTCAACACTCTCTTATATGTATATATATATATATATATATAGTATATATCTTACTCTCTTTTTTACTTTTACTTGTTTCAGTCATGTGACTGCGGCCATGCTGGAGCAACCGCCTTTTAGTCGAGCAAATCGACCCCGGGACTTATTCTTGTATCCGTAACGTACTTATTCTATCGGTCTCTTTTGCCGAACCGCTAAGTGACGGGGACGTAAACACACCAGCATCGGTTGTCACAGCGATTTGGGGGGGACAAAACAGACACACAAACACACATATACATATATACGAGGGCTTCTTTCAGTTTCCGTCTACCAAATCCACTCACAAGCATTGGTCGGGCCCGGGGCTGTAGCAGAAGACACTTGCCCAAGATGCCACGCAGTGAGACTGAACCCAGAACCATGTGGTTGGTTAGCAAGCTACTTACCACACAGTCAATAAACAAGGACAAGCAAGAAAAACAAGAACGCGAGTGCTGTGTTATTAGACATATATATATATACAGTGATACCTCGTTCCATGACCGAGCTCGTCTTACGATTTACTCGTTTTACAAATAAAATTTCCTTACTGAAATTAATTAAAACATAATTAATTCGTTCCAGCCCCCCACAAATCACTCAAAAATATTTTTTTATGGGTTTTAAAACAGAAAAGATGTAGTTGCAAGTAAAATGACAATTATAAAAAAGGGAATGCAAAAGGAATATGTAAAAACTGGTTTTATTAACTGGATTACCTTAAAGATTTGTGTGCTCGTACTGCGGATTTCCGCTGGGACTTGAAGACAAAAAATTCCCACGAGTCTCGGCTCGTATAGTAATGGGGCACTCGTACTGCGACGTTCTACCATACACACACATAGACACACACACACACACAAAACATATTACAAACATATATATATATATACATTATTATATATTATATATATATATAATACGTAATAATGAAGGTGAAATTAATTAATTGGAAAAATATCAATTACACCAAGAGTCTTCGGCATGTAAAAGCCTCATTCGAGGAAAATTAAAGTAACTAAGCATAAGGGTTTAGCAACTAGTTGCCTTACACATACCGAATTTAGAAATAGCAGTCAAAGGGTTATAGCTATTTCTTCTACTAAAAAGGGAGATCTCAGTAAAAAAAAGCATTTGGAAGGCACAAACAGGTAAGAGAGAATGAATTGACTGCAATCTATCATATATATATATATATATATATATATATATATATATATATATATATATATATATATATATATATATATATATATAAATATATATATATATGCACACACACACACACATATATGATATACAAGTACATGCTGAAAAGTTCCTGGCTTTAGGCAAAAGAAAAAATAGGAGGATCAGTTTATGATTTTATCCATCATATTTATCTCCCAGATTCACAGTTATGCGAGCGGTCCTTCAGTTTTTGTGAGCCCTGTAAAAAAAACTCAGGAAGTTAGACCTCCAACTAGGCCTTTCGCGATACCCCCTCATACAGACAAACCTGTGAAGACAATGATGCCAAGTTATATAAGTCTAAGCAAAACGGCTTTTCCCTTAAATAAATATCGTTGGTGTGAAGAAGGGAGACATGGTTGTATGGGCAACTGCTAGTCTTTCTCAAAATATATTGTACAGGTTTACACATACACTGTGAGCCTTACCCGATGGGAGCCCTATATATAGGAAGGGTATATTAGATAACGTACTAAGAGAATGTTTTGATCAAATGCGAAATCAATAACTAATGGATCATCTATTGGTTTCGAGGTTGGGAATTGATCCTGCAACCCATCAATCGATTGATCTTTCCGGGGGTCAATGAAATAAGTACCAACTGAGCAGCATGGTCGATGTAGTCGACGAGCCCCTTCTCCAAAATATCAGTGTGTCTATAGTAGAAAGGATTGTTATTATTATTATTATTATTATTATTATTATTATTATTATTATTATTATTATTCAGTAGTTTTATTTTTATAGCATGCCTTCACTTCAACACTGTGTGCCTTGGATATGTGCTGTGATTTGTTGTGATGCTCTGATGGTTACTGTATTGAAAGTGTTTTGCGTAGGATGTGTGCAGTGCCCAGTAGTGCAATTTTCTGTATGTTATATATATTTGTAAGTCCTGGTGCTTTTGTTATGTATTTGTCTGAATATATTTTTATCATACATAATGCGCCCACAATGATAGGAATTGTTTGTTTTTAGATTCCACATTCGAGTTACCTATTTTGAAAGTTTCTCCATTTCTTTTAGAGACACGTTGTCATCTGCTGGTATTGATACATCAATTAGAAAGCATTATTATTATCATCAATATTATCATTATCACTATAATTATATTATTATTATTATTATTATTATTATTATTATTATTATTATTATTGTTATTACTCAGATAACGAGCTGCCAAAATGGTTAGCACGCTGCGAAAAAATATATTGCGGTATTTCTCCCCGTCTCTATGTGCTGACTTTCAAATTCTGCTGAGGTCAACTTTGCCTTTGGGGTCGATGTAATTGACTAGCCCCCTTCCCGCCAAATTTCAGGCCTTGTGCCCATAGTAGAAAGGATTATTATTATTATCCTTGTCTTGCATTTCGTCTGTTTTTACGATCTGCGTTCAAATTACACCAAGGTCGACTTTGCCTTTTATCCCTTTGGGGTCGATGAAATAAGTACCAGTTTTGCACTGGGGTCAATGTAATCCACTAGCCCCACCCACACCAAAAATTTCGGGCCTTGTGCCTATAGTAGGCACAAGGATTATTATTATTGTTATTGTTGTTAGTATTATCATTTTCGTTATCATATTTTTAATCTTCTTTTGCCTATGACAGCCTCCAAATCTCCGTTTAATTTACTTAGTGACAGAAACGAACTGAGAGGTCTTTAAGAGAGAGAGAGAGAGAGAGAGAGAGAGAGAGAGAGAGAGAGAGAGAGAGAGAGAGAGAGAGAGAGAGAGAGAAAGAGAAATAGAGAAGAGAGAGAGAGAGAGAGAATCTCTGTGTATCCCGTTTTGAGATACTTTAATATGTTTTTAAACGATTACAAATTATTTGAGTCTTAACTTAAGGATCTACTTCTGATTGTGTGATGAAGATAAAGGAAGATAATTATTAAAGATAATCTTGCTAATGATGAACATTAAATCAAGATAATAATGATGATGATGATGATGATGATGACGATGATGACGTTGATGATGATGATGATGATGATGACGGTGACGAGAAGGACAGATAAATTGCTTACGACAATAATGATGGGATGATGAAAGTGATGTTAATGATGATATGAAAGCGCGAGATTAATTCCTCAGCTTTGCCACTCCAAAAATATTACGTATTCCTTCTAAATCACACTAAATCACATTTTCTGTGCCTTTCTAATGCTCATTGTTGGTGTATAATAATCTGAAGTAAACGTATTACTGTAATGTTATGTTTAAAGTATGTTTATTGGAGAGTTTTTTTTTTTATTTCTCTCTTCGTCTAATCTTAAGATTAATTATAAATGTAAATATAATTCATTAGTGGTGCTAAGTATCATGCACAGATGCACTTTTAGGCAAAACTATGCAACAGTCTTTATACACATGCATATAATGCTACCTATATATGTATGCGGATATATATATATATATTTTGTGAGATAAAGAAGTGGTTATTAACACAGTGAATCGATACATGTGGCACCTTGGGCAAGTGTCTTCTACTGTAGCCTCGTGCCGACTAAAGCCTTATGAGTGGATTTGGTAGATTGAAACTAAAAGAAGCCCGTCGTGTGTATATATATATAAATAAAATATATATAAATATTATATATATATATATATATATATATATATATATATTATATATATATATATTGATAATACCGATTGGTATGTTTATTCATAATACCTTTCAATTTATTTCTCCTTTCGCATCGGTGTCACCTGATAACTCCCAGCTGAAGTCCTACTTTTATTTTTGCGCAGTTTGACGAAATTATAAAATTATCCTCTGACCACACACACACACACACACACACACACACACACATATGTATGTATATGTATATGTATCAGATGTTGATACACATCGCTGGTCACAATGCGCTTCGCATCGTTTTAGCCTTCAAATGACGCCACCTCGCTGGCTAAGCGAGCAGACCAACAGAAGAAAGAGTGAGAGAGAGAGTTGTGGCAAAAGAGTACAGCAGGGATCGCCACCACCCCCTGCCGGAGCCTCGTGGGGCTTTAGGCGTTTTCGCTAAATAAACACTCACAACACCCGGTCGGGGAATCGAAACCGCGATCCAACGACCGCGTGTCCGCTGCCCTAACCACTGGGCCATTGCGCCTTCACACACATACACACACACACACATATAAGTATATATATATATATGTATATATACATGTATATACATATATATATATATATATATATATATATACACATATACATATATATATTACATATATATATATATAATACACATACACACATGTGTGTGTGTATATGCGTGCAGGTGTGTGTGTATATGTATATATATATATATATATATATCTAATCTATCTCGAATCTCTCTATATATATATATATATATATATATATATATATATATATATATATATATATAAATGTAAAATTTAAGTTAAGTACTGTGACAAAATCTTTCGAGAGAAAAGAGAGAATAACATAGCGAGGGAGAGAGAGAGTGAGAGGGTGAGGAAACATAGGAGAGAGGGGGAGGAGAGAGAGAGAGGAGAGAGAGAGGAGGAGAGAGTTGTGGGTTCTTGAGTCTTGTCTGTTCTGAATAAAAGACACGAAACGTTCATCAACATCTCTATTCGTCGATGGAGAACATTTTGGGGAAAATGGTGGTAAAAAGGAATCGGTAGGGCATGAGTAGAAGTGGTACGTTACCAGTGAGCTCTTCTTGTAATAATAGCATTGATTTCTTATCGATCTGTTACTATTGATTCAGCAAATCATCGCTGGATGCTGAAACTTCAGTATTTTGTGAGATAAAGAAGTGGTTATTAACACAGTGAATCGATAACGCAAACGTACGGGACAAAATGACATCCTCTCCTTGCGAGTGCTCTTTTGGCTTTTTTGATGTATTTATTTCTATATTGTTGTTATTGTAGTTATTTAACGAGAGATGTTGCTGAAAGAATGCGAGCTGGTGTTGGTGGTGGAGTTGGCGTTGGTGGTGCGGTTGCAGTTCTCGAGCCCAGGTATGAATCAGCGTGATATTTATTACTTCTGGCCTGTCCTGTCCGTTAATTAAGGTTGGTCGCCCAAAAGTGATTTTCTTCTCCCCACTTGGACACTAAACAAAAGATCCTTCGCCGTTGTCTTTTCACACAATTAATCTTTGATTTGATGAAGAGTTTTATATTTGACATGGAACTGTCATATTTTAATCAGGGTTGACGTGCGACTATGCAATAGTTACTATAGCCATTTGAACAACGGGGACGCTTCTATGTAGTCGTTCGATGTGCGAGAAAGAGTCGGGGGATCTTCCTTAAATCCCAACAGGCAATTAAAAAAAAAAGATAAATTGATTAACGAATTTCTAGAAACATTTAATTCGAGAGGACCCCCCACCCCCACCAAACTCCCCGGAAAACTGAAAACGGAAGAGCTGGTTATCCCTTTGATCATTGACTTGCTGTTTCAGTAAACAGGTCTGATCTAAGACTAAACAATTACAGTTGTATTAATAAATCCGCCAAGGCGGCGAGTTGGCAGAATCGTTAACACGCCGGGCGAAATGCTTAGCAGAATTTCGTCTGTTCAAATTCCGCTCAGGTGGATTTTGCCTTTCATCCCTTTCGGGGTCGATAAATTAAGTACCAGTTACGCACTGGGGTTGATGTAAATCGACTTAATCCTTTTGTCTGTCTTTGTTTGTCCCATCTATGTTTAGCTCCTTGTGGGCAATAAAGAAATAAGAATCGTTAACACGCCGGGCGAAATACTTAGCGGTATTTCGTCTGCCGTTACGTTCTGAGTTCAAATTCCGCCGAGGTCGACTTTGCCTTTCATCATTTTGGGGTCGATAAATTAAGTACCAGTTACGCACTGGGGTCGATATAATCGACTTAATCCGTTTGTCTGTCCTTGTTTGTCCTCTCTGTATTTAGCCCCTTGTGAGTAGTAAAGAAATGGGTAGTAAAGAAATAGGTATTTCATCTGCCGCTAGGTTCTGGGTTCAAATTCTGTTGAGGTAGACTTTACCTCTCATCCTTTCAGGGTCGATAAATTAACTACCAATCAAGTACTGGGGTCGATGTAATCAACTATCACGCTTCCCACAAATTCCAGACCTTGTGCCTATCGTTGAAAGGATTATTCAAGCCCACCAAGGCTGCAAGCTGGCAGAGTTGTCTGTACACGCGACAAAACAATTAGCGGCATTTCGTCCGTTTTCATGTTCTGGGCTCAAATACAGCCGAGGTTGACTTTGCCTTTCATGCTCTAGGGATCGACAGAATAAGTACCAGTGGATTACTGGGGTCGATGTAATCGACTTAGCTCCTCCCTCAATATTGCTGGCCTTGCACCAAAATATGAAACCAATATATTTATATTTCGTATTTGCTGTTTGTTAATTTGTTTTGATGAGTGTTTCTATGTTAAGTGAGTAGTTAAGAAGACTGGTATTGCTCTAGGTAAATAGCCGTGTCAAAGAAATCCTGTATAAAGTGTATCACGTAATTGGTTTGCTCCTTTCTTTCTGTCTTTCTTTCTCTCCTTCTCTCTCTCTCCTCTCTCTTGATCCATTCATTGAGATGATCCGCTCAATACTAATGTGTTCACTGAACCATG
>NC_043007.1:39782489-39787489 GCF_006345805.1 Octopus sinensis
GACGTAACTTATTGAATGTCTTTCAGTAATAATCTAAACGTATAATTTACTTGTACTTTCTTTCGTACGTTATAGTCTGTATTGAAAACCGTATTGCATTTGTTTGTGATCAAAATTATATTTCGAGGACAGAACATTTTTCATTTCAAACATGAATATCGTTCCGTTCATATGCATATGAAAGTGGAGGCGCAATGGCCCAGTGGTTAGGGCAGCGGACTCGCGGTCGTAGGATCGCGGTTTCGATTCCCAGATCGAGCATTGTGAGTATTTATTGAGCGAAAACACCTGAAGCTTCACAAGGCTCCTGCAGGCGGTGGTGGTGAACCCTGCTGTACTCTTTCACCACAACTTTCTCTCACTCTTTCTTCCTGTTTCTGTTGTACCTGTATTTCAAAGGGCCAGCCTTGTCACACTCTGTGTCACGCTGAATCTCCTCGAGAACTACGTTAAGGGTACACGTGTCTGTGAAATGCTCAGCCACTTGCACGTTAATTCCACGAGCAAGCTGTTCCGTTGATCGTTTCAGCTGGGACCCTCATCGTCGTAACCGACGGAGTGCTCCTATTCCTATATGCATATGAACGTCTTTTATAAGTAAAAAAAAATCTACTTTCGAATAAACTTGGAGAGGCCTGATATGAAGGATAGGTAGATGGATGGTGTCCTTGTGTTACATATAGAATAAGACATAGATTATTGCGTGCTGTTACAAGTGATGCAGAGTCGGACGAATTAATTTTCGTATTTACCTCTGGCTGTTTGCGCCCCGTTTTGAATTCCCTGCAGTGCCAAAATACAACTGTCTTTTTAGTAAAAGAAACACTATATTTGTAATAGTATTTCTACTTTCAAATGAATTTCTGGACCGTAACACACTAGGCTGGTAGTTTTGAAAGTTCCATAATAATAATGATTTCAAATTTTTGCCACTGGGGCAGCTTGCGGAAGGGTTATTAAGTCGATTACATCGACCCCAATGCGTAACTGCTACATATTTAATCGAACCCGAAAGATGAAAAGCAAAGTCGACCTCGGCGGCTTTTGAACGAAATAACGCTAAACTTTTCGTCCAGTGTTCTAACGATTCTGCCACATCGCCGCCTTAATAGTGATAATAACAATAACAACAACAATAATAATAGATGCAGTAGCAGGCAGTGGCTCTCATGACTTTTGATTTTAACTGATTGGAAGTGTTATCATGTATATTGTTTTGTTTTGATATCAAAGATGGATTACAGAAAATATTCTGCACAACACCACAGAATTACTTGTCAGTCGCTTGACCATAACCAGTTAAGCATGTCACTTAGTGGCTGATGATATGATCACGAGCAGAAATAGTGGGGGAGCATCATAACCAAGTGTTGAGAGGAGTTCTTTTGGGTTTAAAGAATTCATTTTTGGAAACATGAGTGTTTTGTTCAACAACGTTAAACGATCCATAATCGGGGACCTTTTTAGCAGGATGGACTACTCGACCTGAAGAAAATTCTAACTGGGCCCCACCTGCAAGGTCATGCGCTGTTAATTTTAATATAAGATCACTAGGTCGCGCACAGATGGTTGTGATGTATGTGCCTGGTGTACCCTTATCAGGCAGTGTCACTTTGAAAAGTAAAGACGGACAAAATGCCGCTAAGCATTTTGCTGAGCGTACTAGCGATTCTACCAGCACGCCGCATTGTAATAATAATAATAATAATAATAATAATAATAATAATAATAACAACTTATGAACAAAATGGGAGAAGCTAAACCCGGGTCTTCAAAACTACACACTACCCGAAACATAGCCCTACTAAAAACAGCCCACATCCTACATCCTATCAATTCAATACTATCAAATACAATAATACAACCTAAACAAAACAATCGGCAAACACATGACACACTCTATAGAGCAAATATCCAATGAAATAAACTACCACCAGCAGGCCGTAAATCAACGCTTTACACACAGAACACGCAAAGCAAACACTATCAAAAATATGCACCATACCCTATTAAAAAAGGGAACTGACGCAATACACTACCGAGAAGAGTTTGCACACCCCGAATAACAAGAAAGAACTAACAATACTGCACACACACCCAGCAACATGGAGGTGTAGCAAGTGATACAGTTGAAATTTGACTGAAACTACCAGATGTTGAGCAATGATAGAAATACTCGTAATAAAGGAAATTTGATTAAGCGTTGAGCTGCTAGTTTAATAGTAGGCGATAGGTAAACAAATGTCGTTAAAAGCAAGAAAAAAGAAGCAAGATTATCTAACTGGCAAGAGAAGGCTTCGCTTGGTAGATTTCCAAAGATTGCTTCAGAAAATAGTAAAAGTGAGAAATGGCTGTGTTCGTAGAAAGGACGGCTGAAAAAGGAACAGAAGGTCTTTTTAGTAGTAGTACAAAGTCAGGTAGTGGGGACTAACTGGATAAAAGCTAAGATTGAGAAAAATCTGGTAGATTCTCAATGTAGGCCATATACATCAAAGGAAGAAAGTGTTACTCATATAGTTAGTGGCTGTAATATGCTGGGACAGAAAGAATACGAGAAAGGCGGTGAGCTAGCAGAGTGGTTAGTAGGTCGCATGAAATACTTAGCGGAATTTTGTCCCTCTTAAATTTCTGAGTTCAAATTCCGCCGTGGTTGATTTTGCCTTTCATCCTTTCAGAGTCGATAATATACGTAGCGGTTGAAAACTGGGGTCCATATTATCGATTTATCCCCTTCCCAAAATTGCCAGCCTTGTACCAAAATATAAAACCAATATTTTAGGGTTGAAAAAGTTACTTTGCACGATGTGTCACACACGTCACACTTTTTGGATCCTCTTCAAAAACTTTAGCATACATTTCAGGTAAAATAGTTTTTGATTAGTGCTTGCCTTGGTGATCAAATTTTACTGAGAATAATGCATCGAGACAATTCTTGTAAATGTTCGATATTTACAGTTTAGCGATTTCATAATTTGTGTTCTGATTGAACAAAACGGGAGAAGCTAAACCCGGGTCTTCAAAACTACACACTATCCAAAACATAGCCCTACTAGGAACAGCCCACGTCCTACATCCTATCAATTCAATATTATCAATACAATAATACAACCTAAACAAGACAATCGGCAAACACAAGATACACTCTATATAGCAAATATCCAATGAAATAAACTACCACTAGCAGGCCGTAAATCAACACACAGAACACACAAAACAAACACTATCAAAAATATGTACCACACCCTATAAAAAAAGGAACTGACGCAATACACTACCGGGAAGAGTCTGCACACATCACGCGAGAATGGTCCGTTACCTATGTGGCAAAAATGGAGAAGTGTCACTAGTTTTTCTTGTATCAGAGAAACCAGGGTTAGGAGTTCCTAATAGTACAATGTTGTTCTTTTTTGGTGGTATTGGCGTTGATGGTGGTTGTGGTGGTGTTGTGGTGGTTGTGGTTGTGGTGGTGGTGGTGGTGGTGGTAGTGGTGGTGGTGTCGGCGGCGGTGTGCAGATTTTCTCGTTCTTACATTTGTCTGTAGTGTCTCTACTGTTTATTTGTTTTGCGCTTATAAACATACTTTGAAGACGGCCAGCTGGCAAAATTATTAATACGTTGGACAAAATGCTTAGCAACATTTCGTCCATCTTCAAGTTTTGAGTTCAAACTCTACCGAGGTCGACTTTGCCTTTCATATTCTTAGGTTCAATGAAATAGGTCCTTGTCAAGTACTGGAGTCGAAGTAATCGATTTCTCCCTTTCAAAAATCTACTGGTCCCGTGTCAAAATTTGAGACCACTATTGGTGTTCTTTCTCTTACGCTTTTGCTCTGTTAAAATTATTTCAAGTTTTCTTAATTAGAATGTAAATTAATCTTATATCTGCATTTGCAATATCCCCGATTACTTGGGAGATATTGTGACCAATAAGAGAAATTGTCATTAATATCTTTATTGATTTGGTTGCAGTTGTTGTTGCAGTCATTGTTGACGATGATGATGGGAAGGTTGATATTGTTACTCTTTTACTCATTTACCCTTTACTTGTTTCATTCATTTGACTGCGGCCATGCTGGAGCACCACCTTTAGTCGAGCAAATCGACCCCAGGACTTATTCTTTGTGAGCCTGGTACTTATTCTCTCGGTCTCTTTTGCCGAACCGCTAAGTTACGGGGACGTAAATACACCACCATCTGTTGTCAAGTGATGTTGCGGGTACACACACAGACACACAAACATATACACACATACATACATGCATACATACATACATACATACATACATACATACATACATACATACATACAGACATACATACATACATACATACATACATACCTATAGGTATATATATATATATATATATATATATATATACATATACGACGGGCTTCTTTCAGTTTCCGTCTACCAAATCTAATCACAAGTCTTTGGTTGGCCCGAGGCTATAGTAGAAGACACTTGCCCAAGGTGCCACGCAGTGGGACTGAACCCGGAACCATGTGGTTGGTAAGCAATCTACTTACCACACAGCCACTACAACGACGGCGATGTTGACGACGACGAAGGCGACGAAGACGACGCCTAAAATGACGGTGGTGAACGATGAAGAGGAGGAGGGTAGAAGCTACGTCGTCGACGACGACGACGACGACGCCGGTTACGATGATGATGACGATGATCATGATCATGATGAAAAGATGATAGACGTTGTTATGATGAAGATTTGTCATAGATTTGATGCAGATAGTGATGATGACGAAGTTTGAGGAACACATCATCATCATCATCATCATCATCATCATCATCATCATCATCATGACACTTATGATGAGGACTATGACGACAATGCCGACGACGACGACAACAATGATGATGATGAAATTGATGGAGATGATGACGATCATCATCATCATCACTGTCATCGTTGTGACCGTCATCATCACCTCGTCGTCATTATCATCGACATTATCATCGTCGTCACCAGCATTATCGTCTT
>NC_043007.1:39789989-39799989 GCF_006345805.1 Octopus sinensis
ACTGCTTTTGCAATAACTTCCGCCATTTTCTTTTAGCGCGCTCTAAAATAACATTATTTATTGCATTTCTTTCTTTTCCACTTTCTTTTCTTATTTATTTTTTGGTTCGAAATTTTTATTTTACTTCTTGTTATGAATTCCCATTTTTTTTTTGTTTTTGAATTTTCATATCTTCTTTTTAATTTTTTGATTCCGAATAAGGAAAAACACGGACGCACAGGCGAACAAATGGACACACAGTCGCAGACACACTACTACACATGAGTCATTTACACATACACCGACAAACGTTTATATATATATATATATATATATATAATATATATATATACATACACACACAAGTATAAACATATACATATATGTATATATATATGTATACATGTATATATATATATATATAATAATATATATACATATACAAGAGAAAAAGAGAGAGAGAGAGAGAGAGGAAGAAAGAGAGAGAATATTAATGACAAACTGAATATTAAAAATATAAAAAAAGGCCGAAGAATAAATCTTCTAAAAAAATACAGGTGAAAGGTCTATGCTAGCAAATGAAAAAAAAAGGGAAATGAATAATGAAATATGAAATACTATAAATAAATAAATAAAATTATTATTATCATTAATAATAATAACAACAACAAGAACAACAACAACAGTAATAATATAATAATAATAATAATAATAATAATAATAATAATAATGGTAAGAACAATGATATGAATCCAGTAAATAAAGGAAGCACTAACAATATTTAAAATAACAATTATTATAAATTATATTAATGATATAAACAACAACAAATGATTACTGACAATAACAAACAATAAAATAATCAAGGTATTGCGACCACCCCCACCAACGATCTCCACCACCACGCTTTCCAGCACCACCACCACCGCGAAAGGTACAATTACAAACGAAAGTAACAACGAGAATAATAACAATAATTCAAATTTTCGCACAAGCCCTGCAATATCAGAGAAGGGATTGAATCTATTGTATCGACCCCTGAGCTCAACTGGTACTCACCTAGTACCCAAAAGGATGGAAGGTAAAGTGGACATCGGCAAAACTTGAACTCAGAACATAGAGGAGCAAAACTGTCATTTGCGTTTTCTCCGGCGTGCTAACGATTAAGCCAGCAATAACAACAACAACAAAAACAATAACGTAGATTAAAAGATGTAACTGATCCCCTGGATTACAATATATTTCTAAAGGAATTTGGCAAATGATGTAAATATAAATACAAAAGATATGGCATCTTAAAGTGAGAACTGTCACTGTTATTGTGGGTGCCTTTGGTGTGATAAGAAAGGGATATCAGAAACATCTTGATGAGATCCCAGGAGAACCATGTCTCAGAGAAATCTTAAAGAATGTGCCCACATCCTTAAAAAAACCCTATAAATTTAAATGTATGTGTTAGATGAAGATATTTCGCTACTGCCTCTGCCAATTACCCTCCTCAGTCGTTCAGTCATACTGTAACATCTCTTATCCTTCACTCGCCCTAGGATGGTCGGTGTGTTCATGCAGATTAAAAGTAAATAATAATAATAATAATAATAATAATAATAATAATAATAATAATAATAATAATGATAATAATAATAATAATGATAATAATAATAATAATAATGATAATAATAATAACAATAATAACAATAATAATAACAATAATAATAATAATAATAATAATATAATAATAATAATAATAATAATATCAATATATAGTGGCGGGTGGTGGGGCATCATAGTCATGTGTTGAAAGGAATTCTTTGGGGTTTGGATAATTCAACTCTGGAAACATGGGAGTTTCGTTCAACATCCTTAAACAAACCTTATTCAGGAACGTTTTGAGCAGGATGGGATACTGGACCTGAAGAAAATTCTAACTGGGCCGTACCTGCAGAGTCATGTGCTGTTTATCTTCATAAGGGATTACCATGTCACACACATTTTGTTGTGATGTCCCTGTGGAGTGTCTTTTACGCTAGCTCCTGTGGAGGGCTCTTCATTGGGCCTTGAGCCCAATAATGACACTTCATGTATTGAGTACATATTAAATTGTATTAAACTTGACCAATATTTTTGAATCAATGAACAACTTTCGTCAAAACAGTGATATATGTCGACGTGGAACTTATAGCAAAGCTTCTTGATAAACAACATTTTTTGTCTTCCCATTCGGGGTCAGTACAATTTTTTCTGTCTAGCCTCTTTCTTTATCTCTCCTCTCTCTCTCTCTCTCTCTCTCTCTCTTTCTCTTTCTGTCGATTGTTTTCAACCATCACCAGTACAACCACCACAACTGCCATACACACACCATTCAGACATTTGACGCCACCACCATCAACACCTTTGACTTCGCCGCCTTCCCCTCCACCACCATCAGTACTGTCTTTCACATCCCTTACTATCACCAGCATGGTTACGGTTGTAAGAAGGGAAGATGACCAATTTGTTAATTATAAATAATTAACTTCCTTATCTCCATTTTTTCTTCTCATAGCTGAATATAAACTATATACTTAATATATACATATTGTTTTAAGGGAATTTCATTCCCCAACCATACTAGCACTTCCTTGGGTGCAACCGTCCCTTCACGACGTTAATATATCCTCTAATTATATATCTCATTTTTCTCTTTTCTCGTTTACTTGTTTCAGTCATTTGACTGCGGCCATGCTGGAGCACCGCCTTTAATCGAGCAACTCGACCCCGGGGCTTATTCTTTTGTAAGGCCAGTACTTATTCTATCGGTCTCTTTTGCCGAACCGCTAAGTAACGGGGACATAAACACACCAGTATCGGTTGTCAAGCTTTGGTCGGCCCGAGGCTATAGTAGAAGACACTTGCCCAAGGTGCCACGCAGCGGGACTGAACCCGGAACCATGTGGTTGGTAAACAAGCTACTTACCACACAGACACTCCTATATATATATATATTTGTAAAACTGCCACTGCTGAGTTTAGAACTCCATGTAGATTATCGTCATCCAGCCTTGTTTGGTTGCTATTGTATTTAGAAATATTATCGAGTATGATATACAAACCAAATTTAGTAGAAATTACAATAAACATAGAATTATGTTATTAGCGCTTAGGAATATTTCAACATTGTGGTTGACTTGAAGTCTTCATTAGATGTCACAAGTGCATTTGGACACACTTAAACAACAACATATTAATTAAGGGAACACTTTATTGCGTTGTGTCAAGGGAAAACTAATGTTACATAGTTCTTATGACCTAAAGTTGACATTAGTTCTCTGTAGCAAAATGCAATACACTGTTCCCCTGATGATCCGTTCTGATCAGGCAGCCAATTGCACTTGGAACGGCCAATGTAGAGTAGCAAACAGACACAATGGTAAAACCTACGCAGAAACAAATAATATAAACTTGCGTTTAATTATCGTAATTTGCCGGATCCATCCATCCATCCATCCATCCATCCATCCATCCATCCATCCATCCATCCAAATATACATGTATACATACATACATACATACATACAGGTGTGGCTGTGTGGTAAGAAGCTTGCTTCCCAACCGTATGGTTCCATATTCAGTCCCACAACGTGACACCTTCGACAAGTGTCACCTAATATAGCCTCGGGCCAAGCCTTGTGAGTGGATTTGTTAGACAGGAACTGGAGCAAGCTCGTCATATATATATATATATACATATGTGTGTGTGTTTGTCAACCCACCTTCGCTTGACAACCGACATTGGTGAATTTACGTCCTCGTAACTTAGCAGTTCGGCACAAGAGGCCGATGGAATAAGTACTAGGGTTGCAAACAATAATCCCTGGGGTTGATTTGCTCGACTAAAACCCCTTAAAGTGGAGCTTCGGCATGGCCGCAGTTAAATGACTGAAACAAGTAAAAGAATAAAAGAATATATACATGCATATCCATGTGAATGTATGTATGTATGTATGTATGTATGTATGTATGTATGTATGTATGTATATGTATGTATGAGTGCGTGTGTGTATGTATGTATGTTGTAAGAAAGATGAGAGAGTGTGAGATACAATACACTCTGAAAGGTCCCTGTAAAAAAATGCAAAATTACACTACAAACTCACTACATGCATTCAACTCGTCTATTTTCCACGAACGAAAAACGAAACCTTATATATTCACTTATCCTTATATGTTTATCGCCTCAAAATCGTTCAGTTATTTTTTATTTTTTTATTTCACCGTTTTCAACCTTCACATAGCGTAATTAACGCATCAACATTCCTCACTATATCATAATACCTAGTTTAATGTATCAAACTATGAATATATTAAATGCCTCGCTTAGATAATTATCCAATAAGTTAAGCTATTTAATATCTTAATAGCTTAACCTGTCTCACTCTACGTCTTATATAACGATGTGGCATACTCTTTCTTCCTCTCTCTTGTTTTCTCTCTATAACCATCCATATACATGTGTGTCTTTATGTATGTGTACAAGTCTAGTTTTAATAAAATATATATTGCTTCATCATAAATGTATCTATCCCATTAAGGTAACTACCCACAAACGATATACAAGTAACAAAGTAAGGAAATCGCCCCATTTCAACCTTTTTTCAAAGTCATGCGCCATTTCAAATTATTTCTCAATAAATTTAGTGGTTTAATCGGCGTTCTCATCAGTACTTGGCGTCAAAATGGACATTTAAGATATGTATACTAACTTTTATATCTATTTTGTTATCTATAAATTTCTTATTTCTTACTACCTACAAGGGGCTAAACACAGAGGGGATGAACAAGGACAGACAAACGGATTAAGTCGATTATATCGACCTCAGTGCGTAACTGGTACTTAATTTATCGACCCTGAAAGGATGAAAGGCAAAGTCGACCTCGGCGGAATTTGAACTCAGAACGTAACGGCAGACGAAATACGGCTACTCATTTCGCCCGGCGTGCCAACGTTTCTGCCAGCTCGCCGCCTTTCTATAAATTTCTCTCTATCTTATCTAAAAATTTCTATCTATCTATCTATCTATCTATCTATCTATCTATCTATCTATCTATCTATCTATCTATTTATCTGTCTGACTCTTTGCCTCTGTCTCTCTGTGCATATATATATATATATATATATATATATATATAATATATATATTAACATGTACGCATGCATGTAAAGAGTAAATTCAAATATGCAATAAAAAACACAATACCGAAGAGACAATGTTTCAAAGATACGGTATTACCTTAAATCTTAAATAGTATGAGTATCTTAACGTTTCGGAATTGGGTCCTTCATCTGAAGAAATGTTTGGGGAGAGTTGGGTAGACGAAGAGTCAATGAAAGGAAAAAGTACAAGAGGTCTGGAATTAGATCTAAGTGCGTTATAAAGGAGGAAGGGTCATATTCGTACGAATAAATATAGATGTGTATCCCTGTGTGGCCGCAGGGGTACGGCTGGAGGACTGTACGGGGCTTTTTTTGGTATCTGTGTGTGTACGTAGGTGCAAGTATAACAGTATACGTTAATGGAGGTGTGAGGTGTTTGTGCGTGGGTAATCGTTAAGTATGTGCGGAGAAAGTCTCTCTCTCTCTCTCTCTCTCTCTCTCTCTCTCTCACACACACACACATACATTTAGTAAGGTTTTTTTTGTGTCGTTATATTAAAAACAATGTGACATAACAAGTTCTACAGAGTACGTATTTAATATACTTTTACAAGAGGAATGGCAGTGACTTCGAAGTTGTAACATGCTAGCTTTCGGGCTAAAAATAATATATGCGTATATATACACATTGGTGGAGACGTGTGGCTTAGTGTGCAGAGCAGGCCTGGCTAACTCGAATTACATTGCGGGCCACTTTAATCACAGAAAGTTTTTGAGGGCCGCTTGTATACTTTATGCACAAATAATCAAATTAGAAAATCAAGAATTTTTCATACTTTTCGTGTGTTTAAAATCATAAAATTGTAGGCTATTGCTTTATTGCCACTTATAAATTTTAAATTCTCATGCTATTAATTACAATAATGAACGAATGAGCGTTGAATCAACATGAAATATTATCGTTGCAAAAACAGTAATGTCTTTCCTTTTTTACTTTTCATTACAATCTTTAATTTTTGATAAAATGTTTTAAAATGTTTTACTCTTTTACACTTTTACTTGTTTCAGTCGTTTGACTGGGGCTATGCTGGAGCAACGCCTTTCAGTCGAGCAAATCAAACCCAGAATTTATTCTTTGTAAGCCTAGTACTTATTCTACCAGTCTTTTTCGCCGAACCGCTAAGTTACGGGAACGTAAACACAGAAGCATCGGTTGTTAAGCGATGTTGGGGCGACAAACACAGACACATATACATATACACATACATACATACATACATACATACATACATACATACTACATACATACATACATACATACATACATACATACATACATACATATGTATGTATATATATATATGTATATATATAATTTAAATAAGAAAATGGAGAAACAATTTAGCTTGTTCATCAACTTTCGGATATTCGAATGTTGAATTAACCCCTAACTTAATTTGTGGTATATATATATATATATATATATATATATATATATATATATATATATATATATATATATATATATATATATATATATATATATATATACATATATATATATATATGTATGCATATATATATACATATATACAACGGGCTTCTTTCAGTTTTCGTCTACAAAATCCACTCACAAGGCTTTGGTCAGCCTGAAGCTATAATAGAAAACACTTGCCCAAGATTCCCCGCAGTGGGACTGAACCCGGAACCATGTGGTTGGTAAGCAAGCTACTTACCACACAGCCACTCCTACTCCTACGTTGTTTGTTTGAATAAACTCATTTCAAGAAAGTATCAAGCGGGCTGCAAGATAAAAGTCTGCTGGCTACATGCAGCCTGAGGGCGTCATGTTGGCCAGCCCTGGTTTAGAGCGTTGGACTCATGATCGTAAGGTTGTGATGTCGATTCCTCCACCGAGCGACGCGTTGTGTTTTAGAACAAAACACTTCATTTCACGTTGCTTTAAGTCCACTCAGCTGGCAAAAATGAGTAATCCTGCGACAGGCCGGCGTCCCGTCCAGATGGGGAATATAAGCACCATGGAAGCTGGGAAACTAGCTCTATGAGTCTGTGTGACTCGGGAAGAAACTGTACTTACTACTACTTATATACACACATACATGTATGTGTGTGATTCTTGTTCTTCTTCTTCTTCTTATTATTATTATTATTATTATTGTTATTATTATTATTATTATTATTATTATTATTACTGCATCAGGGCTATGAGAGCCACTGCCTGGTACTGCATCAGGGCTATGAGAGCCACTGCCTGGTACTGCATCAGGGCTATTATTATTATTATTATTATTATTATTATTATTATCATTATTATTATTCGGTAGTTTTATTTTTATAGCGTGCTTTCACTTCACTACCGAGCACAGCTCTGTGTGCCTTGGGTATGTGCTGTGATTTGTTGTGATGCTCTGATGGTTATTGTATGGAAAGTGTTCTGCGTAGGATGTGTGCAGTGCCTAGTAGTGCAATTTTCTGTATGTTATATGTGTTTGTAAGTCCTGGTGTTTTTGTTATGTATTTGTCTGAATATTTTTTTATCATGCCTAATGCACCTACTATGATAGGAATTGTTTCTGTTTTCAGATTCCACATTCTAGTTACCTCTATTTCCAGGTCTTTGTATTTTGAGAGTTTCTCCATTTCTTTTAGAGACACGTTGTCATCAGCCGGTATTGATACATCAATTAGAAAGCATTTTTTCTTCATGATCTCTGACAACTATATCTGGTCTGTTGGCCTTAATTTCTCTATCTGTGTGTATCGGCATATCCCAGAGTATGGTTGCTTTCTCGTTTTCTGTGACCTTTTCTGGTGTGTGCCTATACCATCTTTTTTCTGTTGTTATTCCATAATGTTGGCATAGCTTCCAATGTATGTAGTTAGCTTCCAATGTATGTAGTTAGCTTCCAATGTATGTAGTTAGCTTCCAATGTATGTAGTTATTATTATTATTATTATTATTATTATTATTATTATTATTATTATTATTATTATTATTATTATTAAGTGGGCAGTGCATGCCATCAAAGTGACACTGGGGTACAATAGACAAAGTCCAGTATACCCATCGTGACTACCTGTCTGATAAGGGTACACTAGGCGATGCATCACAACCATATGTGTGTGACATGGTGATCTCATATCAAGATAAACATCACATGACCTTGCAAGTGGGGCCCAGTTAGAATTTTCTTCAGGTCGATAGCCCATCCCACTCAAAAGGTCCCCGAATAAAGATCGTTTAAGGATGTTGAACGAAACATCCATGTTTTCGAAGGTGAACTATTCAAACCATAAAGAATTCCTCTCAACACACGGCTATCATGCTCCCCCACTACTGCTCGTGATCAGAGATGCACGTATCGTCAGCCACTAAGGGACTTGCTCAACTGGTTACGGTCAAGCTATTATTATTATTATTATTATTATTATTATTATTATTATTATTATTAGTAGTAGTAGTAGTAGTAGTAGTAGTAGTAGTAGTAGTAGTAGTAGTAGTACAATTTATATTGGTTTTATTATTTGCGTTTACTAGGTTCCTTGTAAAAATCTATGATTCCTCTAAAATTGAGTGCTAAAATGATTTGAACTAGATTCCTACACGTCGAAAACCTAATCAAGCCTCGATTGAAAATGTGATCGTATTTTGACCGATGCTGGGAAGTTTCTGTCAAATGCAGCAAAAATCTTTGCAGCTATCTTTGTGGTTCTTTGAATTCCGAAGTCGACGTTATACCATAATCTATGTCTATATTTAGCTTTTCTTTTAGGGGATGGTCATTACTTTAGTTATGAGTTTCATTTTTATGTCTATTGTCTATCAAAACTTGATACAACTCACCCAACAAGAACTCACTACTTGAACAAAACTTGACTTAAACAAACCTTGACTTGAACAGGATTCGAATAATCCTATCAGGTGGTGCTATTAAGTTAGACATGGCTTTTGTTTTAGGGGATGGTCATTACTTTAGTTATGAGTTTCATTTTTATGTCTATTGTCTATCAAAACTTGATACAACTCACCCAACAAGAACTCACTACTTGAACAAAACTTGACTTGAACAGGATTCGAATAATCCTATCAGGTGGTGCTGTTAAGTTAGACATGGCCTGGACCAATCTTTGGTCGAAACATATCTAAGTTTATCTAAGTTTATTGTATATTTTCTTAAATAAACTCATACTACGCTTATGAGGTTTACCTAAAATTATATCGTTATCCACTTTGCCTCTATTCATATCATTGAGAAGTTCGGCATGATGGCTGCAATTCTTTATCATAAAATTTTTTAATTAGCTTTATATATATTTGATTCATAAAAATAAATAAATAAATGTTCCTTCTCGAGCCATGCCAGGGTCATAAGGGTCGGTTTCCCGGTTTCAGTGGCATAGAAATTCCCCACCTGGACGTTACGCCGGTCCGTCGCAAGATTACTCATTTTTGCCAGCTGAGTGAACTGGAGCAAAGTGAAATGAAGTGTTTTGCTCAAGAATACAACGCATCGCCCGGTCCAGGAATCGAAACCACAACCTTACGATCATGAGTTCAACACCCTAACCACAAAGCCACGCCCCTCCACATGTTCTTTTATATGATTTTGAGAGATATAGAATATTTCATCTTTATATCCAGTTTTAGCCAGAATATTATTGTAATACATTTTATTTTTAAATGACACTTTCCCAGCAGAGAATCTAGACATACGAAGAGCAATAGTTTTACGGATAAAGCTAGTAATAGTTTCAGGATGAACTGAAATTCTTTTACGTATACAAGATCAATCTAAGGTTAAATGATAGTAAAATTAAAGTCATAACGTATTTTAAAGCAATCTGTACTGTTATGTATTCTAAGGT
>NC_043007.1:39809989-39857489 GCF_006345805.1 Octopus sinensis
TAATATAATATAATATAATATAATATATATATATATATATATATACACATGCACAAAGTAGGTAGGTAGAAAATTTCTATAAGAGATGAATGTAATAACTATACTGAGAAGTAATGTTTCTCACCACTTCAACAGGAGTCTTCCGTACGGTGGTAATAAGCTCGGTTGGTACGGAACAGCCATGTTGAAATGGCGACAAACATCACTGATATATACATACACTTGTAAATATACTTGTATATACCTTATATATATATAAGTAATTTTAGAGACAGAACCACCTTCAACTCAATCAACACTGAAAGATTTTATGCCCGACCACTCCATAAAAAGTTAAAAATTAAATCTTATACTAACTATATCTATTCTGAATCCTGTATTTTCCGCTTATAAGACTACACGTGTTTCATGAAAGTACGTCGGTATTGATTAGATACGAGGTATCCAGTTTCAATACTTACTCGAGTTGACATACTCCCAAACTTCAGGTTTGGATTCCTCAACATTTTTCACTACCCCTAACTCTTATATACTTCCATGATACTAGGGTATCTTCAATATAATCTTACTTAATATGTTCAAATAAATAGAAATACAATTAATAAATAAAAATACTAACTGAATATTAAGAATTTAAGGAGTAATAATTTAGAGAATAAAAACTCAAGGAATAAACATTTAAGAAAAGAACATTTAAGGAGAAAAAAAATAAAGAGAAAAAATACGAGTAAAAATTACGAATAAAGGTTCCGAATAAACAAACATATAAATATGTAAGCATATTTGTGTATATATAAAATGCATATATATATGCATATATATGTATATATATATATACATATATACACACATTATGTGCATGTATGCCATATACCACAGAACGTCTTAAATATGAAACCGTAATTTAGATTTATCGTGGCACAATTATATTTGCAATGAAGAAAATCGTTGAGTAAATGACCCCCAGATATAAAAGATCCACAGAAAACAAGCATATTAAATATATAGTCCCATCCTCAGCTGCCTATCGGATATCGTTATGATTTCGATATCTGACTAGCAACAGTGCTAAATATATAAACGCTGTCTGTAGACAAGTACAAAAACAAAACGTTGCTGTAATATACCCATTACGTTTACACCTGTATATTATTAGATATATCATCCAATATAAAGAAAAACATATTAAACCTATATTTACAACTGAAATTTTGCACTAAAGAACAAAAAATATCACTCCAAAAGGGATGTTTTGCTTTAAAATCTATAAAATACAATCCAACTAGCGAACTAAACGTATTGAGCAAAATTTACTCAGATAAAAGGGAAAATAATTCAAATATATCGATTAATTAACGAACGGATCATTACATGCCCTGCTTCATCCTCTATGACAAAGTCCAAACACAAAACCACTTCAAAAGTGAATTGAGTGTACACTAGCAGAACATTACACCTTTTAACCAACGTTTCGAAACCATATGGCATGGAAATTGACTAGCATAGTAAAAAAAAGACCATATATAAAATAATATAGATATGACAAAAATTAACATAGATGAAACGAAATAACTGCAAACAAACTGAATAATACATATATATATATATATATATATATATATATGCATACATGGGCACTGGGCGTCATGAAATGTGTACAACAAAAAAATACTAAGTACGGATACATGGAATATGAACTATTTTTCGAACAACGAAAGGCACAAATGAAAAACAAGACAAACAATATAAAGAACGACCCTTCATCAGTTGTTGGCTGTTTTTCTTTTCTCGTATTTCGAGCATGTACTAACAATATACGCTTTCGATAAAAAAAGTTGGTCCCGCAAAGCAAATTAAATAAAACTTGGGATTTTGCGGAGGGTCAAAATTAGTAACACAAACAGGACAGTGAAAAAAACCCGGAAGGGCTGCTAAGCCTAAACGAGGTTGTAGTGGTGAACGTTTAAATCAAGCTTGGATAGGAGAGAGACAAGAACACGTCTTCCTTTTTCCAGCCCTTGGGCTTATTCTTTGTGACCCTAGTACTTATACTATCGGTCTCTTTTGCCGAACCGCTTGGTTGGTAAACATACCAGCATCGGTTGTCAAGCGATAATGTGGGGATAAAACAGACACACACCCATAAATACACACACACACAGATATATATATATTTGAATATACGACTGGCTTATTTCAGCTTCCGTCTACCAAAATCCATTCACAAGGCATTGGTCGGCCCGAGACTATAAGTAGAAGGCACTTGGGGTGTCATGCACTGGGACTGCACTCAGAGCCATATGGTTGGGAACCAAATCCCTTACACCAGGATGTATATTGTGAACAACGCGATTCCATAAGTGAGACCCGCGTGTAATACGTCCCATACACAAAGCACCAACACATGACTACATTGCAACAGAATTATTTCGCCCCCACTGGCCTTGCCCTATAAAATATTACACCAAATATTATCCAAGGAAAATGCTATCAAAACGAAACGTTATCTGGACATTTGCAGGAATTGTGTATTCGGATACATGCATGAACATATGTATGCATCTGGTGGATATATGTAGGTATGCCTTTTTGTATATATGAGTCTATGATTTCGTATGTATGTGTGCGCATGTGTGAGAATACGTGAGGTTGACTATGAATGTTTAATTATGTAGTTACAACTTGAAGAATAAATATAAAAATCCGTTTCTTCATTTTCTTCCTCTGTTACACACCCACGAACACAGAGATACACACATATACCCTCATCCATACGCACACCACATATACACTCTCTCTGTCTCACTCAATCACACTCTTTGTCTTTCTTTCCTTCACTCTTTTTCTTGATATATGTATACACATGCACATACATTGATACATGCATATATATATATGTATATATATATGCGTGTGTGTGTGAGTGTGTGTGTGTATGTCTGTATAGATAATGCATCTATGTATGTCTGTATATATAAAATATATATTTACATATGTACACACAAACGCGAGCGCGTACACACACACGCAAGCGCGTACACACACACACACACACATATATATATATATATATATATATATATTATATATATATATATACATACATACATACATATATTCATATATATGTGTATTTATTTGTATATGCATATATCTATAGCCGTATATATATATATATATTATATATATATATATAATATATATATATACATACATACATACATACATATATTCATATATATGTGTATTTATTTGTATATGCATATATCTATAGCCGTATATATATATATATATATGTGTGTGTGTGTGTGTGTACGTATATTTATATATCACCATATGCATATATATGCATGCATTTATATACATATACACAAACGTGTATGTATATATATATATATATACACACACATATGTATGTATATGATGTATACATACTGACACAGAACACACATGATTTTGCGCGTGTGCGTGGGTGTGTAAGTGTGTGTAGGGGAGTTTGAGTATGTGTATGTGTGTGTGTGCGCGTGTGCATATGTGAACGTGCATGTGTATATGTGGTATTTTGCGAAGCTTCCTTACTCAGTTTGCGTTGTGTCTCTCGCGTGTTTCGCAGTCCACGCTTATTATAAACTATATATCTTGCCCATGTCTCAAGCAGACAGAGAAAGAAAGAGAAAACAAGAGAAAGAAAGAAAGAAAGAAAGAAAGAAAGAAAGAAAGAAAGAAAGAAAGAAAGAAAGAAAGAAAGAAAGAAAGAAAGAAAGAAAGCAAGAAGGCTAGAGTTAATACTACCAGAGAATGCAATAAAGTAACTACGAGAAAAGAGATTGCATATTGGCGGGAGATGTTGGATGTCTTATCTAAAGCACGGAAAGATTTTATGTCCTTATTATGTCTACATCTGGAGAATCTCAATCAGTTATTTTTCTGCTAGGCCAAGATTCCGTTCCAACCTTCCATGAGGATTCTTCGCCCTGTTTTTCATATTGTTGAACGCCAGTCTTTCACCAATCCGCTTCTTTAACACTTCTGCCTCTTCCTACTTCTCCTCTTGTGTCCTCTTCTTCCAACTCGTCATCGTCGTCCTCCTCCTCTTCCTTTTCTGAAACATTTATTCATCTATTCGTTCGGCCCCATAAGTCTCTCGTTAAGTTCCTTCATTCCTTCATTCATTCGCACATTTTTCCTTCATGTGATTACTCATTCATGTATTTGCTTATTTGTTCAGTAATCGTTCGATCGTTCGTTTGTTCGATTTTTTTTCAATCGCATATTTACTGAAACGTTCATCCATGTCATCGCTCAATCAATCAATCAATCAATCGATCAATCAATCACTCAACCATTAGTTTATTCATAGTCATACTTTTAATAGTGCATTTTATTCCTGTATTATTCGCTTCTTCGTTCAAACAATCAGTCACTCGTTCGCATAATTGTTCATTCCACATTCGTGCATTTGTCATTTCATTTGCATATTTGTTCACTCACTCTTGTTCATGTATCTATTCAAGCATTTATATGCTTACTCATTTGATCAATCAATCACTCATTCGTTCAGTCTTCATTTCATGCGCTTACTTATTCAAGAATGCATTCGTTTATTTGGTCAGTCAATTAGTTGCTCTCTCGTTCATTCGTTCATCCTTTCATTCATTCAAGCATTCATATTTCATTCAAGTAATTCATATTCAAATACTCATTCGAATTCAATGGGTATTATGGACGAGCAGCTAGAAGAAAACCTCTCCTCCAACCAATTAATATCAACTAAAAGATTTTGAAAATTAAAGGTGCCTATTTACTTCCTGCTTGTCTATGTAGACCCATTTAAGCACTAAAAAAGATAACTTTTATATAAATGCTTCATGGAATGTGATTTTTTGTTGCTGTCATATTTGCAGACAAGCCGCAGCATCCAATCCTCTGCACAAGACATGTAGTTGTTTATTGTTATTGTGGATGTCCCACAGCACAGGTCTACTTACATCATTCCACCCCCCCCCCCCATTACTTCTAGATAGGTACAGACGATCAACGTCTGCTTTTCGGTGGTGCATGTTCTTAGGTGTTAGTAGTTTGTTTTGTCTTCTTATCCCGGTGTTGGAGCTCTGTAAGGTTCCAGTTAATGATGTCGAAACTGTATTGGAGTACTGGAAGTGCCGGATGTTAATGGGCTTCGATGCGATTTTTGGAGTCAACATCAGTTTTCAGTATGAGTCTTACGCTCCTGTAATACTCCTTTCTAATTTTTTCCTTTGTAGTAGTATGTTATATACTATCTCCTTCGTTAACCCCCAGGTACTTTATAGCTTTCTTGTGGGTTAAGCTATGTTAAGTAATGTCGGTGTCTAATTTAATGAAAGCTGTTTGCTTGAGCTTGCCTCTTACAAAAGTTGTTTTAGCCCACTTATCAAGGCCAAAATCCTGCCCGATGTTATTGTTGAACTCTTTAACAGTTGTTAACCGCCCCACTAGCTCTTCGTCATTTCTAGTAAACATCATCATCATCATTATTATTATTATTATTATTATTATTATTATTATTATTATTATTATTATTATTATTATTATTATTATTATTAATATTATTATTAATATTCAGTAGTTTCATTTTTATAGCGTGCTTTCACTTCACTACCGAGCGCAGCTCTGTGTGCCTTGGGTATGTGCTGTGATTTGTTGTGAAGCTCTGATGGTTACTGTATGGAAATTGTTCTGCGTAGGATGTGTGCAGTGCCTAGTAGTGCAATTTTCTGTATGTTATATGTGTTTGTAAGTCCTGGTGTATTTGTTATGTATTATTATTATTATTATTATTATTATTATTATTATTATTATTATTATTATTATTATTATTATTATTATTATTATCATTATTGAGGGAGAGAGCTGTGCATGCCATCAAATTGTCACTGGGGTAAAATATACGAAGCCCAGTATACCCTTCATGACTACCTGTCTGATAAGGATGCACCAGGCACATATATCACAATCATATGTGCGTGACATAATGATCTCATCAAGATAAACAGCGCATGACATTGCAGGTGGGCCCCAATTAGAATTTTCCTCAGATCGGGTAGCCTATCCCGCCAAAAAGGTCCCTAAATAAGGGTAGTTTAAGGATGCCGAATAAAACAACCATGCTTCCAGAAGTGAGTTATCCAACCCCAAAGAATTTTTCTCAGCACATGGCTATTATGGTCCCCCACTACTTCTGCTCATGATCAGAGATGCACATATCATTGACCTATTTCTTTCCTTTAAAAATCGGCACGAACTTTCCGGACAACCCAATACTTTTACCTGTTCTTACATGCTTCCTGACAAACCTAGCGTGATGACAACGACTTTCAACTCAATTACACACCGTTCATAGTTGAACACGCTATACTTTCAACTCCAGTACGCTTTACTTTATTATATCTTTCATATTAAACACACATTCATATACGACGCTGTGTATACACGCCGCACACAGCAATGCATATACAATCAGGTATATATATATGTATGTATGTATGTATGTATAGATACGTTTGTATGCTTATTGATGTATGGATGGATATATGCATTGTGTGCGTGTGTGCGTGCGTGCGTGTGGGTGCGTTCGAGCGTGTGTGTGTACGTGTGTGCGTGCGTGCGTGTCTGTATGTGCGTGTGTTACATCTTGAATAACCGAATGCAATTATTTCCCCGTTAGTATTTAATTGTACAATATTAAACGCAGTCATCATAATCATTACCATCGACCACCACCACACCACCGCCAGTACCTCCATCACGACCATCTTCATCGTCATCATTGTCATCATCGTCATCCTCATCGTTGTCGTTGTCTCCGTTGCCATCGTCATCGTCCTCTGTTTCTTCTTCATATGCCCTCATCATCATCATCATCATCATCCTCATCGTGTTCGCAATAAACGTGACCATCATCGCTATAAATACCGCTACCTTCAACATTATTATTCTTGTAATATAATTGTTATTAATCGTTCTTTTCAGTTTTTTCCAGCACATCCAAATACGTCCGGGATTTCTTGACATGTCTGTCACATCCTCTTCTGTAAATGCAGAATTGTACTTTTATACCGATTCGTTTTTCCATTGTTGCAGGGGTTTACTGTACTGAACATTGGCGTAGCCAATTTAAGTCCGTTTTCGGATTGAGCATAAATAATACTGTGAGCCCTAACATGGATCGTGTATTTTCGTTCATTATTATTATTATTCCCACCATTTATATTGATCTGGTATGATAGGTATTATTCTTATGTCGGTGTCTTTACTGAAAGTGTCAGTATAGAGGACTGAGCAAAGTGATTCTACCCTTTATGAGATATATACTATAGCCCTAAATTTTCAAACACTACATCCCGTTGCTTCCAAGATTCCTATACTCTTAAAGACTCTACTTAAAGTACGGCCATTCTTTTTTTTTGTTCCTATCATAATTACAAGGTGACCCAAAAGTAGGTTTACAGTTATTCAACTATGTCTTTCGTATTCATATATTAACAGTTTAGATCTTAATTATAAAAAAATATGAAACCATTATTCTATGCTAATTTAGTTAATTGTAAGACAGAAATTGTAATGTAATAAAATGTTTTAAAAGAAATTTAATGTGTCTACATGATAACAGTAAACCTACACTTGGGACACCCTGTATAGCTAGATCTTGAACAGCCATGTCCCAAAAGATTGTTATCAGGTTGTTGCCCTGTACCATCTTTGTTGCTTGTTACATGTTTATCCCACTTCTTGTCCGGTGTCGGCAGTTATTGACCATTGGACACTGCTACCGGCTCAGTTGTTTCCGTTAATATATATATATATATATATATATATATATATATATATTACGGAAACAACTGAGCCGGTAGCAGTGTCCAATGGTCAATAACTGCCGACATATATATATAATATATATATATTATATATATATATATATATATATATGTATATATATATATATATATATAATATATATATATATATAATATATATATATATATATATATATATATATTATATATATATGTATATATATAAGGGCAATAGTTTTTTATAGTTCTTTTGCGCTTGCAAAGGACCCTAATCATAAGTAAAGTTTCCCTTGGCTTTTTTTTTAAGTATTGTTCTAGTCTCAGTATTGTTACGATTTGGTAGTTTTCTGTTTAAATTCTTCTTCAATCACTTAACACCCGATTTACTCTGATGAAGCTAAGAAATGGATACCCTTGGTGACTGGAGTAGTTATAACTGTCATCTTATTTCTAGCATTGAATTGTATTTTTCATATTATTTTCACTCATCTCTCTCTGCTTATTTCTAAATTTCTCGTTTGTTTTCGTATGAAGAAACACATCTATTTCATACGTCTTTACGTTCTGAGATCAAATTCCGCCAAGGTCGTTTTTGCTCTTTATCCTTTCGGAGTCGATGAAATAAGTACCAGGGAAACCCTGGAGTCGATGTAAACGACTGTTGCTCTCCCCACGCACCAAGAATTTCAGGCCTTGTGCCTATTGCAGAAAGGATATCACTTGTATGGTAGGTTCCGGTGTAATTTCTTTTCATTTCAGTGTCAGAATCTAATGTAATATTTTCAGTTTGGGTCACTTTGTCTCGTCTTTTAGTGCTTGCTTTCCTCGGGCTCTTGCTTAATGGGGCTGGGGTCATCTCAGGTTAATGGTCGCAGAGGCGTCAACGTGCGTAGAGCCGACCAGCTTTACCAGTGTCCTACATCGCTGACGGCCCCATGCTAATCCCTTAGCAACCTTCAAAATCGAACCTCTGAAGAACTTTCTTAATCACATCCAGCCAATTGGTGCAGAACCTGCCATGGAACCTCTTCCAGCCCGCAGCTGCTACGGCGAACGAGGGTGAAGTCCTGATAGGGTGATTTAGCGGGAGGCAGAAGCCATGTCCGTACCAGCGCATGGACATGTCCGTACCAGCGCATGGACATGTCCGTACCAGCGCATGGACATGTCCGTACCAGCTCAATGATATGTCCTCTGCCTCCCGCCAAATCATTCTACCAGGCCTTTAATATTCTAGTAGCTTTAACATCTTAACGTATTTATTTATCTAATCCCAGATTCATTGTGTTAAGATATTTATTTAATCCCAAATATTAAGATATTAATGAAAATACCGTGGAGAAATAAACCTCCATGAAATTAAAGGAAATGAAATACGGTAGTAAAATATTGGGGAAATCGTGAGGTTGTGAGCTCGAATCCCGGACCGGGCTGCGTGTTGTGTTCTTGAGCAAGACACTTTATTTCACGTTGCTCCAGTTCACTCAGCTGTAGAAATGAGTTGCGACGTCACAGGTGCCAAGCTGTATCGGCCTTTGTCTTTCCCTTGGATAACACTGGTGGCGTGGAGAGGGGAGGCTGGTATGCATGGGCGACTGCTGGTCTTCCATAAACAACCTTGCCCGGACTTGTGTCTAGGAGGGTAACTTTCTAGGTGCAATCCCATGGTCATTCATGACCGAAGGGGGTCTTTACCCTTTTACTATCTGCATGCATCAAGGTTCAGTGTAGGGTGTCTTGTTGCCCCATCATTTGAGAGTTCTATTGGTTTTGGTCTGTATGTGTATGTTCTGTACAATTAGTTTTGGCTTATTACTATCAATCAATGTCATAATTGATCATATTGCTTGTTACCGCTTTATCGATCTTATTGATCATTCTATTTCATGTAAAGCCACCAACTTTTCTTGTTTGTGGTTTTCCGAAAGAAGTAGTTCACCTCTGTACAGTCTCCAATGTCTTAGGTGTCTGTGCACGACAAAACAATTTATTATGGCTGTTGCAGTAATAAAAATGTTAGAATCAGTAATATAATAGTAATAGTAGTAGTAATAACAAAAGCAGCAGCAGTGGCGGTGTTAGTAGTAGTAGTAGTAGTAGTAGTAGTAGTCAGTTGGCGTTTATTTTATGTTAACGGTGTGCATCACGCAATCAAGAGACAAAAATCAATGTACAGACGTTTGAGGGGTCTCTTAAGTTTCTTTGCATATTTACCGATTTTATACATACACACATACATACATACATACATACATACAGACAGACAGACATACATACACATACATACATATATAGAGAGATAGGAATATACACAAACCTACACAAACCTACGCGTATACGTGAATACATACGTACATACACACACACACATACATGCATAGACACATAGATACGTGTATACGCTTACTCTAACATATATACATATGTGTGTGGGTGTTTGCGTATGTATGCATGTATGTATATATGTATCTTTGCATGTATGTATGTGTGTGTGTCTGTGTATGTGTGTGTGTGTCTGTATGACAAGTCGGTGAATTCATAAAGACACACACGAAAAGATGAAACATCTCTGAAACATTGATCCGTCTTATCCCAAGATTGCGTGACATTGTCCTTCTGGCTGGGTGCACAGATCTATTCGCGGCCTATAGCTCACATATAAACGATATAAAATATCTACGGCAGCAGGTGTACTACGTCTATCAAGAGATAAATAGGTCAAGTGTGAACGGCTCAAGAGGATGACTATATCTATTCACGACTTCATAGACGTCTGCAACAATAAGGTAAAAAAAAACCTGGTACGTGCTACCGGGTGAAACCGGCATATGAGTGATGGCTATAGTTAATGTGTGTGTATGTATGTGTGTGTGTGTGTGTGTGTGTGTGTGTGTGTGTGTGTGTGTTGTGTGTGTGTGTGTGTGTTGTGTGTGTGTGTGTATAAACGTTTATATATTTGCTTTGGAAAACTCCCGATGTGAAATCGTGTGTTGAAACAGATATTGTTATACGTGGGGATGGTTGTATTTTGCCAATTAAATATTCGCACTATATATATATATATATATTTGTTCTTCAGTTCAGCGTTTTTGTTATTGTTTCAATGTCTTAGTCTAAGCTTTTTCCATCACACATCTTGTGACCTCATCAATGACTCTTTATTCTACGTGTCACATCTAGTTCTGCTTATTCCAGAAGCCGAACAAGAAGAGACACGTATGGTAGAGAGTTGCTGAAGAACTCACAGAACGTTTGACGCAAGACCAAATGTATAGTGAGTGTGTTTAATTGGCAAAAAATGAACACTCCTAAGTAGGACAATATGTATGCATGTATGTATAACAAAATGTATGTATGTATATGACAATATATATATATATATATATAATATATATATATATATATATATTACTCTTTTACTTGTTTCAGTCATTTGAGTGTGGCAATGCTGGAGCACCGCCTTTAGTCGAACAAATTGACCCCACGACTTATTCTTTGTAAGTGTGGTACTTATTCTATCGGTCTATTTTGCCGAACCGCTAGGTTACGGGGATGTAAACACACCAACATCGGCTGTCAAGCGATGGTGGGAGACAAGCCCAGACACAAAACATACATTTATAGTGGCTGTGTGGTAAGTAGCTTGCTAACTAACCACATGGTTACAGGTTCAGACCCACTGCGTGGCATCTTGGGCAAGTGTCTTCTGCTATAGTCCCCGGCCGACCAATGCCTTGTGAGTGGATTTGGTAGACGGAAACTGAAAGAAGCCTGTCGTATATATGTATATATATATATATATATATATATATATATATATATATATATATATATATATGTGTGTGTGTGTGTGTGTGTGTATGTGTGTGTGTGTGCGCGCGCTTGTGTGCCTGTGTTTGTCCCCCTAGCATTGCTTGACAACCGATGCTGGTGTGTTTACGTCCCCATCACTTAGCGGTTCGGCAAAAAGAGACCGATAAAATAAGTACTGGGCTTACAAAGAATAAGTCTCGGGGTCGATTTGCTCGACTAAAGGCGGTGCTCCAGCATGGCCGCAATCAAATGACTGAAACAAGTAAAAGAAGAATATATATAATATATATATATATAGTCCACAGATGAGATCCAGAGATTGTTAGTATAGAAGATACTTAGCATTGCTCAAATGATTCGAACTTAGACTCCGATGTCTTTACAGAGTATCGATGCCACAAGGTTAAATCTTGTCTGTAAGAAGGATCACGTTAAGTGGGTATACAGGCAAATATGTGGATAAACAAATTAAATACATAAAATATATTAATTATAATACTTTGCTCAAATAAAATATACTGAGTTGGCGAAAATTTCCGTTATCTTTTTTCAAGCGAAAATAAGTTTCAAACACAAAGCGATTTATCCAATCAGTTTTTGTGTATGAAAAATCTGAAATGTAAGATCCTCTCTTTCCTGATGACGGAGACTCGTTTTATCCAATGTTAACTGTATCCATTACGGCTACATATTCTGATGAACTAAATCTACCAACATTATTACGTACCTCCGAGCCCCTAGAAACAGCTGTTTGATTTATGACACCTTTCTTCCATCTCTTTAATTTTCTCTGTCGTTTGTACTCTGTGTAAGTTGGACCTATTAATATAAATAGCTTTATATTTATGCTTAAAAATTCATCATCATTGCTTCCTATTGTTTTGTGTGTATACATATATACATAGTGTATTCATACCCATGCTATTATATTCAATATATCTAATATATTTGTTTATCTGCATAATTTTCCCACCTCTCTCTCTTACTCTTTCTTTCTCTCTCTCTCTCCCTCTCTCTCTCTCTCTCTCTCTCTCTCTCTCTAAATATATAATATATGATATCAAGAGATCAAAATTTTTTGTCGTAAGCTATTCAACATGCCGGTATTTGTTTCGGTTATTCCCGTACATGCCACTGACCACTTCAAGTTTCTTTGCTTAAATTATTCTTGCTTTCTTGCTTAAATTATTTATATACTTTCAAGGATTACTTTATCTTGTATACACTATTTTCTCTTCCTTCTTATAAAAACGATAGGCAAAGGTAAAGGTTACCTTCTCAAAAGAGCCGGTTTTCCGGTTTCCATAGCGTATAAATTTCCCACCTGGACAGGTCACGGGTCCGTCGCAGGTAAAAACTATAGCATATAACATGAATGATACTCGGCTTCTATCACCAGCATCTTGACCAACAAATTTCAAGGTCCATCATCAGGTCACTCACCATCTGATTTTTTTTTTTTAGTCTGTCGTAGGGTTGGTTCGTTGGTTGGTTACTTGTTTGATTGCTTGCTCGCTTCCTTGCTTGTTTGCTTAGTTGGTTGGTTGTTTGTTTGTTTGTTTGGTTGGTTGGTTGTCTAGTTGGTCAAGTGAGAGGCTGACATGCTGTCAGGCTGAGTGACTGCTCGGTGTGTCGGTTCGTATGTAAGAAAAACAAAAATATCAAAGGATTAAGATGCACGATGTCTCACCTTTAAAGCTTATACACGCATCAGCGGACATTAAATATCAGGCCAATCGTTGCTAAATTGCTGACGATTCTCAATAGTAGTAATAGCAGTAGAAGCACGACATGGATGATAAACAACTCGAACTACGATTTTGCTTTGGGCAAAATAAGTGTGTACGTATATATATATACACACATATATATATATATATATTATAAGGCATATAATATATATATATATATATATATATATATATATATAATATATATATATATATATATTATATATATATATATTTAAAAAAAGGAGATGTCGAACACGAGTGGTGATATATAAAAAAGGAAATGAAGAAAATGCTGACAAATAATTGAAGTAATTTAAGTAATTTAATTAGGTGAAAGTTCTTTTTACCGGTTGCGCATTTGTTATGCTTACATAACAAATGCGCAACCGGTAAAAATAACTTTCACCTAATTAAATTACTTAAATTACTTCAATTATTTGTCAGCATTTTCTTCATTTCCTTTTTTATATATATATATATTATATATATATATATGTATGTATTTATCTATGTACATATATATGTGTGTGCGCGTGTGCCTCTGTGTGTTGGGTGTGTTTGTATACATACATACAAATTTATCCATCCAAACATATAAATAAATGTGTTGTATATATATATATATATATATATATATAATATATAAATATTTATTCATACATACATACATACATACATACATACATACATATATATACGTATATATAATTTGTTTGACCTCTTAAGTAGCAGTATATTACTCACTCCAGATCAATTAAAAGCTATTTATTTTATTCAGGTACCCCGTGGCAGATAATATGCTGACAATAGAACCATGACACATGAAATACAGTAATTTAGAAATTTCCAAATTTCTAAATGTTACAAGAGTTTTTGTGTACAAAGTTAGGATCGAATTTAAAAGCTCGGGTGGGAATATTTCCACTGTATCAAAGTGGAAAAAAAACATTCTAAACGTCCGGACGGACACTTCTAAGGACACTGCAATTCATCCTGCAGTTTCAGAACATTATCGATGATGAGCATGGAAAATGAATGAGGGCCTTCCCCAAAGAACATTAGGTGTTATAGTGGACTGTTAAAACTGTTGTTCATGAGGATATCCGATACAAGTTGCATACCGTAAATCCTCGAGTGTAATCCGCATTTTTCCCCCAAAATTTAAAGGTCAAAATCCCTAGTGCGTATTATACACGAGGTTAAAAATGAAAATTTTTTCTAAGCAATGTCCGAGTCTCTTTTTGCTGTCCGGCAATGTTTATTCAGACGCATTTTGTGATGTCGGGCGTGAAAATACCTTAAGCTAAGCCTGAAAGTAATGAAGTCATAAAAGAATCATCCATAACTTGCAGTAAGCAACATTTATTAAACGTTATTACTGTTATTTCTTTATTTTCTGCAAACAAATTGCACAAAAAAGCTACACTTTTGCATTATGTTATATATATTCAATAATAATAAAGTACGTTACCGTATACATTTTTACAAACCAAGGACGTTATATAGACCTCATTGACTCAAGTTAGAGAAGGGGTGCATATTATACACAAAGTTTAGATTTTTCAGAGGTACAGCCCCCGAAAAATCTCCTGCGTATTACACTCAAGGGCGGACTATACTCTAGGATTTACGGTATACAGAGGAGAGCAAAGCCGTGGGAAAATATTTGACCTATCCTAAGCGGTCACTTAAAATGCTTAGGAAGATCTCACGAAAATGTCAAGTTTTGGTTATTCTCTGAGAAGAAAAAGGATTCACCCAAGACAAAATTCTGACAGGAGAAATAACAGCTGGCTACGTTTGGAACCTTCTAATGCCCTCAGAGTGATGCACACAGTTTCTAACAACGGTGTTGGCTTCAGGAGTGATGAGTGACGAAAACTATCCCATGCCATCTTATATTTTCCTGCAAGGTCTTAGAGTTAGTGCTATTTGGGTACTTTGAAGCACTGGGGGCAGCTACTAAGCCTAGGATAGATGAAGTGCCGATTGGGTTACAATATTTATTTCAGCAAGACTCAGCATCTTCTCTCAAAACTCACGTATTCCAAGAACGGATATCAGGCAATATTTGCGATTATGTTACAATTGTGGCTTGCAAACTTGCCAGATTTATGGCGCATAGACCATTAAGCTTGGAGCTTTGTTGACAGGAAGACTAATCGACATGCTCACGATACCATAGCATCATTGAAGACCGTCATTTTCCAGATGATGTCTGAAATGAGAAAGGATCATATTCTACATACAATTCAATAATTCTAGTCCTGCATTGAGTCATTCATCGTTGCCGAATATGGATTCATAGAAAAATTATAGAGAAAACGTGCACAAATCGTTTTTAAATAGAGTTATTTTATAATAATGATTTCAAATTTTGGTACATGGGCAGCAGTTTCCGGTAAGGGGATAAGCTGATTATATCGACTCGAGGGATCAACTGGTACGTTTTTAATCGACTCCTAAAGGATGAACGATAAAGTCAACCTCGGCGGAATTTCAGTTTAGAACGTAAAGACGGACGAAATGCCGCTAAGCATTTTGCCTGGCTGTTTCCATTGCTATTGTTTCATATTTTGACACGAGGCCAGCAATTTCGGAGAAGGGGAAAAGGCCTATTACATCGACCCCAGTACTTTTTCTGTGTCTTCTGTGTCTTCTGTGACTATACGAACGAATAAGTGTAGAAATGCATGAATGAATGAATGAATGAAATCTCTTACGAATATGGGGTGAGGTATTGCATGATACAATATTCCATATGCTCTTTCTATAAATTATAGGGGGCTTCCTTGAGATTAGGTAACCATGAAAATACGGATAAGAGGCAAAGTGGATCTCGGCGGAATTTGAACTCAGAACGTGAAAAACAGACGAAATGCCGCTAAACATTTTACTCGGCGTGCTAACGATTCTGCCAAATCATCGCCTTTGTTTCCCTTGATGTTAAGCGATGAAAAAAGAGAAAAAGAAAAAAGAGAAAAGAATGAAACGGAGGGGAATATGAATTTGCGTCTTCCGGTAAAATTAAAACCGTATTTTACCCTCGCATTTTTAGCCAGATCTCAAGGAAGCACCCTGTAATTTACCGAAACAGCATATGGAATATTATATCATGAAGTACCACCCCCCATATCCCCAAGAGATTTCGTTCATTCATTCATGCATTTCGACATTCATTCGTTCGTATAGTCATCAGAAGAAGACACAGAAAGAAAAAGAAATTAAAAACATAAAACAGGGGGGCGATTTATTTACCCCTACCCAGCCGAAGAAAAATGAAAACGCATGACGCTGACCACGGGAACAACGAAAAGAAGCAAGGCAGCGGCGGTAGAAGCGGCACAAGCATCATAACCGCCATGTTGTAATCGAACTTATCTCTAAACTGTAAAAACTCTGTGACATGTGTCTCAAGCAATAATTGTTATAAGACCATATTTATATTTGCTTTCGCTTTTATTCTTCAATATCTTCACACTTTTCTTTAATTGCATTTTTTCCCTATTATCTTTTCTTTCATTATATTTTATTATTTTCTCAACTCAAAAACAAAATAATAATAATAAATAATAATAATAATAATAATAATAATAATAATAATAATAATAATAATAATAATAATAATAATAATAATAATAATAATAATAATGATGATGATGATAATAATAATAATAATAATAATAATAATAATATAATAATAATAATAATAATAATAATAATAATAGTAGTAATAATAATAATAATAATAATAATAATAATAATAATAATAATAATAATAATAATAAAAATAATAATAATAATAATAAATCCTCTCCACTTTGCGATTTTCCCTTTTTTCAATCTGTCCAACTTTCATATATTATATTCGATTAGGGTTTGTGTTGTTTATTTATTTATTATTATTTTTTTTTGTGGTGGGGGTTCGCATATTATCATGGAAATAAAAACGCGAAAAATTATACACACATTTGAACTAAAAATAAAACAAACGAAGCAGTTTTATTACTTTGTTAGATTTATAAGCATCTTTTCAACCTTAGTTACGGTCAAACTTAATTTTCCTTTGTGAAACTTCTTATGTCTTCTTTTTCAGTTACCACCATCAACACTACCACTACCACTACCACCAGAACCTTGACAATCCTCATCCTCATCCTTCGTCACTTGTCTTCTGCTCGAACCCTTGGCTCACCAGTGCCTTGTGAGTTGATTTTGCTTAGTGGAAATTGCATAGTAGTCCGACGCGCGCGCGTGTGTGAGAACGGGAGCACATATGTGTTTATCCTTCCATTATCGCTTGATGACCGGTGCTGATTTGCTTACGCCCACGTAACTTAGCGGTTCAGCAAAAGAAAGAGAATAAGTACTAGTCTTTAAAAACGAAAATCAAATGGGGCTGATTCGTTCGACTAAAACCCTTCGAGGTGGTGTCCCCTCCATGGACGCAGTCCAATGATTAACGCAAGTAAACGATAAAAAATTGGGGAAAAAAAAAGAAAAAAAAAAGGGGGGAAGAGTTAGTCATTTAGAGCCAATTAATGTATCACGTAGGTCCATAATTACACTGAAGTAAGTGGTGCCATTTTCTCCAGCCATACAAACTGTGCTGAACCATCTTTCATCTACGTACCAACAAGAGGGCTTCTACTTGCTCATTCGATCTTCTAGAAATAGCAGCGATATCTCTTTCAAATCACACAAGCCAAATAATTCAAGATACCTATGTTAAAATAAACAAATATCTTCTATGTGTACTTTATCTGGACAAAAAAAAATATAAAATATAGATTCGTGCTTCTAACAAAACTGTGAATAGACAGAATATAATTATTATTTTTATTAAAGATGGCATTATTATTATTAAAGGTGGCAAGCTGGCAGAAACGTTAGCACGTCGGGCGTAATGCTTAGAGGTATTTCGTCTGAGTTCAAATTCCGCTGTGCTCGACTTTACCTTTCATCCTTTCGGGGTCGATTAAATAAGTGCCAGTTATGCACTGGGGTCGATGGAATCGACTTAATCCCTTAGTCTGTCATTTTGTCCCCTCTGTGTTTAGCCCCCAGTAGGCAATAAATCATAAATATAAAAACAGACTTCATGTTAATCAACAGGTGACACAATATGAGAACGTGAGTAGTTTTCGTGCACAACGAGGTAATATAAATTTCAAATTTTTGCACAAGCCCAGCAATTACATCGGCCCCGGTGTTCAACTGAAACTTAATTTATCGACCACGAAAGGGATGAAAGGCAAAGTAAACCTAAGTATAATTTGAACTCAGGATCTGAAAACAGACGAAATGCTGCCAGGCTTTGTGCCCGATGTATTTAAGGTTCTGCCAGTTCGCCGCCCTACACACAGACATGATATTGGTTTCAAATTTTGGCACAATTTACTGGTAGGAGTAAGTCGATTGCATCGACGGCAGTATTCAAGTGGTTCTTATTTTATTGACCACTGAAAGGATGAAAATCAAAGTGGACATCGGTGAAATTTGAACACGGGCGAAATGCCGCTATTCTTTATGTCCGGCGTGTTTAAGATTCTACCAGCTCCCCGCCCTACACACCGATATGATATTGGCTTCATATCACACCTGTGTGAAGTTAAAGAAGCGAAACAATTGCGATATTCTCGTAAAGGTGAACTGAAAGCATCCAAATTAGTTTTGTAGGACCCACTTGAAGGTGATACAAGAAGAGGAAAAGGTCGTCATACATTGAAAACTTGATTGCAGACACTGGACAAGAATGTGTCCAGGACCATCGAGACAGCGACGATGGACCGAGAAATGTGGCAGGTAGACTTTGTGCTGTGGCCTGGGTTGGAAGCCGGCTAAAGTAATAACAACAACAATAATAATAATAGTAATAATAATCCTTTCTACTATAGGGACAAAACCTGAAGAAGAAGAAGAAGAAGAAGAAGAAGAAGAAGAAGAAGGAGAAGGAGAAGGATGAGGAGGAGAAAAGAAGAAAAAGAAGAAGAAAGAGAAGAAGAAGGAGGAGGAGAAGAATGATGAGCAGAAGAAGAAGAAGAGGAAGAAGAAAAAGAAAGAGAAGAAGAAGAAGAAGGAGAAGAAGGAGGAGGGGAAGAAGAAGAAGAACAAGAACAACAACAACAACTACAAGAAAAGAAGAAGAAAAAGAAGGCGAACAACAACAACAACAATACCTACAAGAAAAATAAGAAGAATGAGTATGAGAAGAAAAAGAAGAAGAAGAAGAAGAAGAAGAAGAAGAAGAAGAAGAAGAAGAAGAAGGCGAACAACAACAACAACAACTGCAACAAAAATAACAAAAGCAAGAAGAAAAGAAAGGGAGTAGAAGGGCAAGAAGAATGAAGGAGGGAGAAAAGAATAAAGTGGTGGGAAGAAGAAGGAGGAGGATAAGGAGGGGAAGGGGAGGGCGGGGAATCAGCAAGAAAGAAACCTAATAGAGAAACATACGGTAACAGTCTTCATTGCTTACCCACAACGACTAAGGGGTTATGCATGAGAGAAAGTATTTGCCTCACACATACCCTGATGTTTGATCTACCCGCATGACAATATTTTAGCTTTTTCTTCTTCTTTTCCTTTCCACCCTGTTATCATCTTCTTTTATTTTCTTTTATTTTTTTTTATCGTTTTTCTTCATGTAATAATTTATTTGTGGGTTTGAAAAAATAAAAATTTAAACTAAAATTTTGATCACGGTTTATTTGCGATAACGATTCGCTCCTTTGATTATTAGAAGTTAGCGCTGTTTCTGTTGGTGTTGTTGTTGTTGTTGCTGATCATGATGACAACGACGACGACGACGACGATGACGATGATGATGATGATAATAATGATGATAATGAGGAGGAGGAGGAGGAGGATGTTGGAAGGCTTGTTATTGCTCTCCTGTCTCTTTCAAGTAAAGCATGGCACGTTAAAAGTGAAACTACTCTTGTCAATTATGAGTGCATATATGTCTTAGTGCGTGCGCATGCGCGTGTGTTGGGTCGGCCCAAGGTTATAGGAGAAGACACTTGACCAAGGTCTCAGGCAGTGGGATGGAACCCGGAACCATGTAGTTCATAGGCAAGCTTCTTATAACTCAATATTGAATTCAATATACGTTAGATTCTACGTATGGTTAGTTAATTTGCACAGTGGAGGCGCGTGGCTAACTGGCTAGGGTATCAGACTAACGACTGTAAGATTGTAGTTTCAATTCCTGGACCGGGCGATGGATAGTGTCCTTCAGCAAAACACTTCACTTCACGTTGCTCTTCCACTCAGCTATAGAAATGAGCACTACGAGTGGAGGCGCGTCGCTTAGTGGTTAGGGTGTTGCCTTCACGACTGTAAGATTGTGGTTTCGATCCCTGAACCGGGAGATCCGTTGTGTTCTCGAGCAAAGCACTTCATTTAACGTTGCTCCAGTTTACTCAGCTGTAGAAATCAGTTTAGCCCGGAGAAGGATGGATTGCACCAGAATTTCTCTCCCAAGATACACTGCATAGCTGCAGCACTCGCTGTCTTAAAAGGGATTAAGGGAATTGTTAATTGTAATTTGCATAAATTAAAAGAAAAAAAGAATTAGAGTGTCCACTAGCATGAATACAATGAATGCTACACTCAATATCGGTTACAAATAATGACACAAGTCCGGCAATTTCGGTGGTATGTCGATTATATCGAACGAAGTACTAAACTAGTACTTATTCTATCGACTCCGAAAGGAGGGGGAAAAACGGCAAATTCGACGTAAGCGGAATTTGAACTCAACATAGAGACGGGCGAAATGTCACTATGCATTTTGTTCGATGTACTAACGATTCTACCAGCGCACCCCCTTAATGGGGCGCTCAACATTAAAATGTTTAAATATTTCTTTTCTACCCACAAGGGGCTAAACACAGAGGGGAAAAACAAGGACAGGCAAACGGATTAAGTCGATTATATCGACCCCAGTGCGTAAATGGTACTTATTTAATCGACCTCGAAAGGATGAAATGCAAAGTCGACCTCGGCGGAATTCGAACTCAGAACGTAGCGGCAGACGAAATACTGCTAAGCATTTCACCCGGCGTACTAACGTTTCTGCCAGCTCGCCGCCCTATTAAAATGTATATATACACGTCTTTCTGTTTCTCTTGGCATCTAAATATATTTGCGCTTGTTTTTGCTTCCCTCAACATATACACCTGTCTTTGTCTGCCTCAACATATACACCTGTCTTTGTCTGCCTCCACACATATGCATATATACACTTCTACAGATGTCTCCTCCCTGTGGTATTTTTCTTGTTGTCTGAAGAATTCTCGTTGATTGCTAAAGCGAAAACAACTCTTTTGGATCAAAGATATGATCAAAGATGCTCTAAACGTGACCATCCGAAATTCGTTACCAACCCGGTGGAAACCGGTTCTGGCTCTGAGTACAAATGTCTTGTTTTCATAAGTTTTCAATTAAAATCTTCCACCAAACCTTAGTCACAACTTATGTTCCTTACACTAGCTTAATGATAACCAAGTTATTTTAATAAATTCTTTGTTAAATTTAAATTAATTGAGAGAAACACAGAGCATCTCAAAATAAATACAAGGGTTAAAGACGTTTTTGTGTGATATATTCTTTTATCCTTTTACTTGTTTCAGTCATTTGACTGCGGCGATGCTGGAGCACCACCTTGAAGTGTTTTAGTCGAACAAATCGACCCCAGACTTATTTCTTAAGCCTAGTACTTATACTATCGGTCGCTTTTGTCGAACCGCTAAATTACGGGGATCTAAACGCACCAACACTGGTTGATAATCGGTGATGGGTGACAAACAGACACAAAGACACATACACACACTTAGATATATACACATACAAAGGCGGCGAGCTGGCAGAAACATTAGCACGCCGGGAGAAATGCGTAGCCGTATTTCGTCTGCCGTTACGTTCTGAGTTCAAATCCCGCCGAAGTCGACTTTGCCTTTCATCCTTTCGGGGTCGATAAATTAAGTACCAGTTACGCACTGAGGTCGATGTAATCGACTCAATCCGTTAGTCTGTCCTTGTTTGTCCCCTCTATGTTCAGCCCCTTGTGGGTAATAAAGAAACAGATATATACACATACACATGCACATATATATGTGAGTACGACAAGCTTCTTTCAGTGTCCATCTACCAAATCAACTCACAAGGCTTTGGTCGGTCCGAGGCAATAATAGAAGACACTTGCCCAAGGTTCCACGCAGTGGGACTGAACCCAGAGCCATATGGCTGGAAAGCAAGCTTCTTACCACACAGCCACGTCTGCGCTACTTGCTATTTCTAACACATCGATCGACGGATGAGCTTTTCTCGTTTGCACTTTCTGTAGTCGTGGCTGTTAGAGCTGCTGTGATTCGTAGTATTCTTGTTGTTGTTGCTGACCTCTTTACTCTCTCTCTCTCTCTCTCTCTCTCTTTCTCTCTGGTCTCACTACCGCATACAGTTTAAAGTCACACATACATACATTCACACATACGTCGAGACACACACAGACACATGCACCACATGCGCAGATGCCGTAGCATCTGGAACGTGTTTGCGATTGCACATATACATTCTTGACGTGATAAAAAGAACAGTTTCTTCACGGTTTGGCATGAAATAGCCGACTATTTTATACATATCTCTGGTTCACAAACATTCATTTCTCCCACTCCGTGTCTTTCCTACCATTACTAAAACGGCCCATATCGCCTGTACCTGGTCAGTCCCTGTCACCATTATTCAGGCGTTCCCGTCTCTCTTCAGCACATCACACAATGTTGACTACAATGGCCTTACATTAACCACTACGTCTTATCTTTATATATAAAAGTGAAGTTGTGTGTCTGTCTTCTACGATTTAGATTCCTAACTACTCCCACATTTTGCGGTGCAGTTTAATCAAAACCGGGTATCTTATAGTCGTGATTCATATCGAGCCCTTCTGGGTATTAGCGCGCGTCTACGATGAGTCTACGATTAAAAAAAAATTTACCATCAATTTTTCCCATTTTTAATGCATTTTTGGCATATATAAGGGAAGTAACTCTCTAAAAATTTATTATCAAATCTCAGAACGTAAAAAGCTACAGTAACACGCCCCCCTTTGTGGTTAGCCATATTGAGATGGCTATTATACTTTACATCTCTAAAAATGCTTATATAGTTATTTCCCTTACAAACCCGAGCAACGCCGGGCGATACTGCTAGTAATATCTATATTAGACATTGGCTCTTTATGTTTCCTGCAGGCATCGAGTTGCAACACTTCAAGAACATTGACTGCATCAGTCTGACACACATGAAGACTTTCCTGGAGTATGGGCATAATGGAGCCTTACTTCGAAACGAAACGAAAGCCAATAGTGACAACGGCTTACCTGCGTTTATAAATGATAATAATATATCCATCTTGTTGCATGCATATGTGCGTGTATAAATGTATGTTTGTATATATTCACGTACGTACATATGTATATATGTATGTATGTATGTATGTATGTATGTATGTATGTATGTATGTATGTATGTATGTATGTATGTATACGTATGTATTTCTCTCTCTTTCTCTCTGTATACATATATATATATATATATATGTATATATATATATACAGGTATACATATATATATACACGCATACACGCACACACACACCACACACACACACACATACACACACACACACACACACACATATATATATATATATATATATATATATTATATATATATATATATATATATTTAAATTTCTACTGCCCGACAATAAGCTCCACAAGCTTTGAAACTTTAAATAGCACAGAATTTGAATCAAACTGCTTTGATCCATATATAAATGTGTGTGTGTGTGTTATGTATGAGTGTGTGTATGACTGTGTGTATGTGGTGTGTGTCTGTATTTGGCCCCCCTCTGCTGCTTAACAACCGGTGTTAGTGTGTTTACGTTCCCGTATGTTAGCGGTTCGGCGATAGAAATCAATAGAATAAGTATCAGGTTTAAAGAAAAAAAAAAAAGATAAGCACTGGGGTCTATTCATTCGACAAATAGTTCTTCAAGGCGGTACCCCAGCATGGCCACAATCTAATGACTGAAACAAGTGACAGATTACTAACGGTTCCAACGACCTTATAAAAACACTCAATTAAAAAAAATAAGACAGCGAAAAAGAGAGAAGAAACCACGCACCGATCTCGGGACATCCGGTCCTGGGAGCAAGCAGTATGCTTCTGTCTAATCTCAGTTTGTTGTTCTTACCAAAAAAAATGGGCGGGAAACCGAATATTCTTTGTTTTATATGATGTTTAGGTTTCATTGAACGTGAGTCACCATCCACGTGAATTATTCACTTCGCGCGCTCTGTAATGTCGTTGTGAGAGTCAGAGACGAACGCAGACCATGCGTATCTGCGGGTATTCGACAGCAGCCGTGACGTTGAGAAAAAACAAATGAATAAATAATCCCCTATGATAAATCTATAAAAAAATATATATAAATATTATAAATACGATTGTATAAAATAAATTGATGTATATACATAAATATTAAGAATATACATTTTTTAAAAGATAATAATAATTGGAAATCGCGCGCGTGCACACACACACATATATATATACACGCGCACATATGCACGCACACACATACATACACACACACACACACATATATATATATATATATATATATATATATATATATATATATATACATATCTGTGTGTGTGAGTGTGTGTGTGTCTATGTGCATATATACATAGACACACACACTCACACACATATATACACGCGCACATATGCACGCACACGCACACACACACACACACATATATACACGCGCACATATGCACGCACACACACACACACACACACACACACATACACATATATATATATATATATATATATATATACATATCTGTGTGTGTGAGTGTGTGTGTGTCTATGTGCATATATACATAGACACACACACTCACACACATATCTGCATATGTGAATATATGTGTACAGATAAAATATTTAATTAGTTTTATTTCAATTTCATTTATTATTGTTATTCTCTTCGCCTCAATCATTGCGAATGCGTATGTCGTATTCTCACTGTCTGTCTGTCTGTCTGTCTGTCAGTCTGACTTTCAATTTGTCTGCCTCTCTCTCTATACTCTTTACTCTTTTACTCTTTTACTTGTTTCAGTCATTTGACTGCGGCCATGCTGGAGCACCACCTTTAGTCGAGCAAATCGACCCCGGGACTTATTCTTTGTAAGCCCAGTACTTATTTTATCGGTCTCTTTTGCCGAACCGCTAAGTGACGGGGACGTAAACACACCAGCATCGGTTGTCAAGCAATGCTAGGGGGACAACACACACACACACAAACACACACATACATGTATATATATATACATATATACGACAGGCTTCTTTCAGTTTCCGTCTACCAAATCCACTCACAAGGCATTGGTCGGCCCGAGGCTATAGCAGAAGACACTTGCCCAAGGTGCCACGAAGTGGGACTGAACCCGGAACCATGTGGTTGGTAAACAAGCTACTTACCACACAGCCACTCCTGCGCCTATGTTAATTTATCTTGCTTTCTTTCTCTGTTTTTCTTTGTTTATTACACACACACACGTACACACACACATACACACACACATACACACACACACACACATACTAGATAGGCTTCTTCGAGTTTCCGTCTACTAAATCCACTCACGAGGCGTTGGTCAGTCCTAGGTTATAGCAAAAATACTTGCTCAAGGTGACACAGAACGGGATTGAACAGAGAACCTTGTGTTTTTGGTAGGTAAACCTCTTACCACAGTAGCAAAATATTCGTTAAAATATACTCTATGTTGTGAAGGTGCATGGCTCAGTGGTTAGAGTGTCGAGCTTACGATCGTGGGGTTGTGAGTTTGAATCCCGGACCGGGCTGCGTGTTGTGTTCTTGAGCAAGACACTTTATTTCACTTTGCTCCAGTTCACTCAGCTGTAGAAATGAGCTGCGACGTCACAGGTGCCAAGCTGTATCAGCCCCTTTGCCTTTCCCTTGGATAACACTGGTGGCATGGTGAGAGGAGGCCAGTATGCATTGGCGACTGCTGGTCTTCCATAAAGAACCTTGCCCGGAATTGTGCCTCGGAGGGTAACTTTCTAGGTGCAATTCCATGGTCAGTCATGACCGAAAGGGGTCTCAGCAACTCTATCTTATATCATCATATGAAGATAGAATTTGTCCTAGATGCGTTTCAGACGACAGGGTGGTCGCGGCCAGAATGTATTTGGTCATAACAATAAAACACTAAGTAGAACGGAGATAACCCATCAGCATCAATAAAAACAATGACAACATTATCAGCAACAACAACAAGAATACTACGAATCACAGCAGCTCTAACAGCCACAACTACAGAAAGTGCAAACGAGAAAAGCTCATCCGTCGGTCGATGTGTTAGAATAGCAAGCAGCGCAGATGTGGCTGTGTGGTAAGAAGCTTGCTTCCCAGTCATATGGCTCTGGGTTAAGTCTCACTGCGTGGCACCTTGGGCAAGTTTCTTCTACTATAGCCTCGGACCGACCAAAGCCTTGTGAGTTGATTTGGTAGACGGACACTGAAAGAAGCTTGTCCTACACACACATATATGTGCATGTGTATGTGTATATATCTAAGTGTATATTTGTGCCTTTGTGTCTGTTTGTCACCCATCACCGTTTGACAACCGGTGTTGGTGCGTTTAGATCCCCGTAATTTAGTGGTTCGACAAAAGCGACCGATAGTATAAGTACTAGGCTTAAGAAATAAGTCTGGGGTCGATTTGTTCGACTAAAACCTCTCAAGGCGGTGCTCCAGCATCGCCGCAGTCAAACGACTGAAACAAGTAAAAGGATAAAAGAATATATCGCTTAACTCGGTTGACAGACACCTTTAGCTTAGCAGTAGGCCTTCAAATGAACTGTAAGAAAACAAAATTACATGCGGCTGGAAGAGTTAACACAAGGTCGAAAAAAAGATGGGAAGTGATGAAATCGAGGAAGTAAAAGGTTACATCTGTTCAGGTCACAGTGAATATGCACCGAGACATGGATGCTGAAATCTCGAACAGAATAAGGGCAGAATGGAAGGTGTTTATCTCCATAAAGGATGTGCTCAAAGCAAAGCTGGAGAAGACCATAAGTGTCAGACTTTTCAACAGCATGTCCTCCCTGCGCTCTCAAACGCAAGTGAGACATGCGCTACTGCGAAGGGGGAAAAACATCGATTGGCTATGATGCAAGGGCCACGTAACGATCCATGCTAGAAATATCATTAGGAGGGCATGTCCGAAATGCGATAATTCGGGAAAGGAGCGCAGTAAACAATGTTATCGTTGAATGCTGAAAGCACAAGTTCCGCCAAGCCTGATTTCTCAAAAATTTCACAGACAACAGGTGGAGCTGTACGGTTGCTGACTGATATCCAAGAGATCGGAACAAGCCACTGAGAAGGCCTCCATGACGTAGGGGAGACGACTTATTTAAGGGATTTGGGACAAGATGGAAAAGAATGGGACAATAACAAAAATCAAAAATCAATTGGAAATGTATTGTGACCAGCGATCTTTAACAACCTCTGATAGTCTACACCAGTGTTTCCCAATCTATAACTTTCCAGAAAAATGCATGTCCCACCAGTAGTTGGAGAAAAATAATTTTATTTTTAATATTCAATCACAGTTATTTGATACAAAAGAATCTACCAATAACTCTCAAGTACTGAATACCAAAAGGAAGTACATTATTGACTAGCAAAAAAAAAAATGAATCTCTTTAACGAGAACTTTGTGCCTGGTAACTATGGGAGATTGCCTTGGTTTCAAGAGACAATTTTATTAGTTTCAGCTGAAGCATTAGAAGAGCGCAAGCAGTCTTCATACAGTATGCTCGGTGAAGGGACTGGTTTAGCTAGGCTGAGTATAGGTGTAGTATGTTTGCTGTAAAAAAAAAGATTTTCACAATTCCGTGTCCCACTTATGAAAGAAATGAAATTTTGGATCCCATGCCCCACTACAAATTTCCCAAGCCCCACCGGTAGGGCATATGCTCCACGTTGGGAATCACTGGTCTAGACTCTAGTCGATACCGTGAGACAGCAATTTTCCTTTATATATCATTCAATTATGGAAACCGTGAAGTTGGATCTCATGTAAGATCTGACTGCTGATTTTAGCAGATCAATTGTTCAACAAGAGGCTGCCACATTCACATGTATGTCGATAAATGAATTCACTAATTCACGTATGTATATACAACAAACATACATATATAAACATACATTAAAACGCATATCTATATCTGTAGATTAAACACAAATACCGTAAATCCTCGAGTATAATCCGCATTTTTTCCCCAAAACTTGATGGTTAAAATCCCTAGTGCGTACTATATACGAGGTTAAAAATGAAAAATATTTTCTAAGCAATGTCTGAGTTTCGATTTGCAGTCCGGCAATGTTTATTCAGACGCATTTTGTGATGTCGGGCGCGAAAATACCTTAAACTAAGGCTGAAAGCAATGAAGTCATAAAAGAATCATCCATAACTTGCAGTAAGCAACATTTATTAAACGTTATTACTGTTATTACAGTTATTTCTATATTTTCTGCATACAAAATGCACAAAACAGCTACACGTTTGCTTTATGTTATATATGCAATAATAATAAAGGACGTTACCGTATACATTTTTACAAACCAAGGACGTTATATAGACCTCCTTGACTGAAGTTAGAGAAGGTGTGCGTATTATACACAAGGTTTAGGTTTTTCAGAGGTACAGCCCCTAAAAATCCCCTGCGTATTATACTCAAGGGCGGACTATACTAGAGGATTTTCTGTATGCACACATATAAATATGCACTAAGACATATGTACATCTATCTATCTATCTATCTATCTATCTATCTATCTATCTATCTATCTATCTATCTATCTATCTATCTATCTATCTATTTATCTATCTATCTATCTGTGTGTGTGTGTGTATGTGTGTGTGTGTGTGTGTGTGTGTGTGTGTGTGTGTGTGTGTGTGTGTGTGTACGACAATAACAAGAACAGCAACAACAGTAACAACACCTATAAAAATTTGTTCTATTCTAAGCATAAGGCTTGGAATTTGAGAGAGAGGAGGGGCGGAGTAGTCGAATACATTCTCACCAGTACATGACTGGTATTTATTTCATCCACCCTTGAATGGATGAAGAGTAAAGCCGACCTCGCCGGAATAACAACAGCAACATATATAAAGAAAGATTACCATTACATAGGCTGTGGCTGTGTGGTAAGGAGCGTGCCTACCAACCACATGGTTCCGGGTTCAGTCCTACTGTGTGGCACCTTGGGTAAATGTCTTCAACTGTAGCCTAGGCCCGAACAAAGAGACTTGTGAGTGGATTTAGTAGACGGAAACTTAAAGAAGCCCGTTGTATATAAGTATACACACACACACATGTATATAATATATATATATGTGTGTGTGTGTGTGTGGTGTGTGTGTGTGTGTGTGTTTGTGCGTGTGTCTGTGTTTCTTCCTCCACCATCGCTTGACAACCAATGTTGGTGTGTTTACGTCCCCATAAGTTAGCGGTTCGGCAAAAGAGCTCGATATAATAAGTAGCAGGCTTACAAAAAATAAGTCCTGGGGTTGAGTTGTTCTACTAAAGGCGGTGCTCCAGCATGGCCACAATCAAAATGAATGAAACAAATGAAAAGAATAAAAGAATTACTAAAACATGAACAACAACAACAATGATAACATCAATATGAATGACAAAAGCAACTAGAATAAATACGATTTCAAATTTAGGCACAAGGCTAGCAATTTTGGAGGAAGGGGTGTGTCAACAATATCGACCCCAATATTCAACTGGTACTTATTTCATCAAGCCGAAATGGATAAAATACAATGACTTGAACTCAGCAACACTTGAACTCAGAACGTGAAGAATCAGAAGACGTGCTGCTGCGCATTTTGCCCGGCGTACTAACGATTCTGCTAGCTCGGTGCCTTAACAACAAGAGTAATAAACCTTTTTACAAAATGCACAAGGTCTGAGAATTTGAGGGGGAGTAGGGGATAAGTCGAATACATGCCCCCCCCCAATGTTTTACTGGCACTTAATTTATCCACCCCGAAAGGTTGATTGAACGGCAAAGTCGACACCGGCGGAATTTGGACGTACCTATTTCTTTACTACCCAGAAGGTACCTATTTCTTTACTACCCAGAAGGAGCTAAACACAGAGAGGACAAACAAGGACAGACAAACGGATTAAGTCGATTATATCGACCCCAGTGTGTATCTGGCACTTAATTTATCGACCCCGAATGGATAAAAGGCAAAGTCGACCTCGGCGGAATTTGAACTCAGAACGTAGCGGCAGACGAAATACCGCTAAGCATTTCGCCCGACATGCTCACGCTTCTGCCAGCTCGCCTTCTTCTTCTTCTTCTTCTTCTTCTTCTTCTTCTTCTTCTTCTTCTTCTTCTTCTTCATCATCATCATCATCTTCTTCTTCTTCTTCTTCATCATCATCATCATCTTCTTCTTCTTCTTCTTCATCATCATCATCATCATCATCATCCTCCTCCTCCTCCTCCTCCTCATCATCATCATCATCAACAACAACAACAACAACAACAACAACAACAGCAATAATAATAATAATAATAATAATAATAATCCTTTCTACTGGATATTTGGTACATCGGCTCCAGTTCTTAACTGGTGGTTATTTCATCAACCCCGAAAGGAGGAAAAGCAAAGTTGTAATCGGCCGAATTTGAACTCAGAAGGTAGCGGCAGACGAAATGCCGCTAGGCATTACGCCCGAAGTGCTAACGATTCTGCCAGCTCATTGCCAAATAATAATAATCCTTTCTACTATAGGCACAAGGCCTGAAATCTTAAGGGAGGGGTTTAGTCGATTACATTGACCCCAGTACTCAACGGGTATTTATTTCTTCGAAACTAAAAGGATGAAAGGTGAAGTCAGCATCAGCGTCACTCGAACCCAGAACGTAAAAACGCCAGAAGAAACGCTGCAAAGCATTTTCGCCGGCGTGCTGACGATTCTGCCATCTCGCCGCCTCAACATCAATATCAACAACATTCACATCATCATATAACAACAACCTTCACGTAATATGCCTCATCGTAAACTTTTCTCGTAAGAGCAACCTACTTCCGTAAAATCTTAACAATTCACCCTCACCCGCACACACAGCCCACTTCCTATTTCTAACACCATAGTGTACTTCTATATTCCCGATGACGTTTGTTGTCATTACTACAGCAGCTGTTGTTATCGTTGTTATTGTTGCCATTGCTGTTGTTGTTGTTGTTGTTGCTGCTGTATGGTGATGGTAGTGGTGATCGTGGTGGCGGCGGCGGTGGTGCAAGTGGGCGGAGGTTCCGTGTCATTGTCATTATTATTATTATTATTATTATTATTATTATTATTATTATTATTATTATTATTATTATTATCATCATCATCATTATTATTATTATATTATTATTTTATTATTATTATTATTATTATTATTATCATTATTAATATTATCATTATCAATATCATTATATTATTATTATTATTATTATTATTATTATTATTATTATTATTATTATTAATATTATCATTATCAATATCATTATTATTATTATTATTATTATTATTATTATTATTATTATTATTATTATATTATCATTATCAATATCATTATTATTATTATTATTATTATTATTATTATTATTATTAATATTATCATTATCAATATCATTATTATTATTATTATTATTTTATTATTATTATTATTATTATTATTATTATTAAGGACGACGTTGATTGTGATTGCGATAGTGATACGCTTGATGGCCGATGGGTGGAGCAGCGTCATTGTTTGTCCACCAAATGGCGAGAAACAGAATAAAAGAACCAATTACTGCCTTTGTCTCTTTGTTTCGACGTCGTCGACTCAGTCAGGCCATCATCTTAACATTATATGTATTTCATGCAAACAAACACTAGCGGTTCTGCGACCACATCTACATGTAAATGCGTACACATGTATGCGTATGAAAGTATGTGTTTGCTCGTGCAATTATAAATATGTCTGTTTGTGCATTATCTATCTATCTGTCTGTCTGTCTATATATCTATCTATCTATCTATCTATCTATCTATCTATCTATCTATCTATCTATCTATCTATCTAACTATCTATCTATCTATCTATCTATCTATCTATCTATCTATCTATCTATCTATCTATCTATCTATCTATTTATCTATCTGTCTATCTATTTCTCTCTCTCACTCTTTCTGTCTGTCTGTCTGTCTGTCTCTCTCTCTCTCTGTATATATATATATTATAATATATATATATATGTTGTGGTGTGGTGTGTGTGGTGTGTGTGTGTGGTGTGTTGTGTGTGTTGTGTGTGTGTATGTGTATATATATATATATATATATATATTATCCATATATATTTTTTCCGTGTTAATTGTTAACAAGGGAAAAATACACTCATCTATTTATTTATATATATATATATATATATATGCATTTTTATGTTTATATAATATATATTACATAATATATTATACATAATAAAATATATATACGTGTGTCAGAGACTGTGAGTGTATCTGTACTTATTTGTATCAAAATATATGTATAACAAAGACAGAAACACACGCACACACACACACACACACAAATATGTGTGTGTGTGTGTGTGTGTGTGTGTGTGTGTGTGTGTGTAATACTCCAAAACATATTTATAAACAATGTCTTCAAGACTAAAAAAAGGTGTCGGTTTATTAACGCAAAGATCAAATTTCTACAATAACAACAACAAAAAAAAACACACATACACACAACATAAAAACGAAAAACTAAAGCGAAAAAAAAAATCACGTCTTACCTACCCCTATTTACCCCCAAAACGCAGCCACACACCCGACAAATAATCGATAGAAAAATAAAAATAGGAGAGACAAGACAAATCAATACCCATAGAAAAGGGGAATAAAAAACGCGTTATGAGGTAAGAAAGCGTTTAAAAGGCGGAGCAGTTATTTTCCTTTTCTTAAATATTTCCTTTATTTTATTTGAAATACCCCTATATTATGTACTGTATCCACCCTCATCCGTTCATCCTATATTTGGGAAAAGACTTTATATTTTAAAATATAGGGAAACAAAAAATATAATATTCTGTTGTTTGTTCACATTTACCATGGCGTAACCGCTCCTTTATAGACCTTACCCCCTTCGCCCAATAAAGAAAAAGGTTACCCATATATATATATATACATGAACACGTATATACAGTTGATTTTTTTCTGTTAGTTCCCACAAATAAAATTTTACAAACACAAACACCCCCACCACACACACATACACACATATTTACGAATGTACTGAGACATGCACACACACACACATATATGTATAGATGATATAAGAGTGTGTGTGCGCATATATATATATACTCATACATATGCAATATATATATATATATGTATAGACGTATGAATACATAATATATATCTATATCTATCTATCTATCTATCTATATATATATATATTATATATAATATATATATATATATATATATGCGTGTGTGTATATATATATATACTCTCATATATATGCAATATATATATATGTAAAGCGTATGTATAGATAATATATATATATGTGTATATATATATATATATATATATAATTATATATATATATATATATATATATATATATACATACATACATACATACATACGTACGTACGTACATATCTCTTTCTCCTATCTTTATACACACACACACACCACACACCACACACACGCACATACACACATATCGGAAGATAAAAAAAATTAAGTCTCTTATTTGAAGATAAAAAAATACAGGCATTTGTTTCAACGATTTCAGATTTTCATTCTTTATTATTATCTTTTCTTTCCTTTCGTTATTCCCCTTAGAACTGTTTTCGCTTTTATTTATTTTTTTTCCCCGATAGCCATAGATGCGTAACTATATTTTCCCTCTATAGATCGTTCAATGATCGTAGTTATTATCATCATTATTGTCAATATTACATAACTTTAGACTGTGTGTTATGTATCAGGGATTTTGCACATTGATGATTTTGCTACACCCTGTTTCGCTATGTTTTATGGGTTCTTTTTTTATAGTTTTATTTATTTATTTATTTATCTATTTATTTATTATCATCGCCAATGCGTTAAAAGATTTTTGTATTTCTGGTATTCTTGTAAGAAATAAAAATCAACATTTGTTATTATTGGATTGGGTGGATCGTTAACAGTGTTATGTCAGCCATCATGTTGTATTTATTTCGGTTCCTTACATTTTGAGTTCAAATTCCACCGTGGTAAACTTTATTTTTTATCATTGTGGGTTCGATGAAATAAAGTTCTGCTAGGCTGTATAGTAAATAGCTTGCTTCCCAACTACATGGTTCTGGGTTAAGTCCCATTTCAAGATGTGTAGCAGCATTTCTTCCGGCTCTGTATGCTCTAGTCTAGTGCCAAAATTTGTGTAAGGTAAGTGTCAGAGGAAAAAATACCTTGCATTCATTCATACGGCTCTTTAGTAGGTACCGTAGGCTTGCGAGCTGGCAGAACCATTAGCACGACGGGCGAAATGCTTAGCCGTATTTCGTCTGCCGTTACGTTCTGAGTTCAAATTCCGCCGAGGTCGACTTTGCCTTTCATCCTTTCAGGGTCGATTAAAAAAGTACCAGTTACGCAGTGGGGTCGATATGATCGACTGAATCCCTTTGTCTGTCCTTGTTTGTCCCCTCTGTGTTTAGCCCCTTGTCGGTAGTAAAGAAATATGTATTTCGTCTGCCCTTACACCCTGAGTTCAAATTCCGCCGGGGTCGACTTTGCCTTTTATCCATTCGGGGTCGATAAATTAAGTGCCAGTTACGCACTGGGGTCAATATAATCGACTTAATCCGTTTGTCTGTCCTTGTTTGTCCTCTTTGTGTTTAGCCCCTTCTGGGTAGTAAAGAAATAGGTACTTTGTCTTTATGTTCTGAGTTCACATTCCGCCGAGGTCGATTTTGCCTTTCATCCTTTCGGGGTCGATAAATTAAGTACCAGTTGCGTACTGGGGTCGATCTAATCGACTGGCCTCCTACCCTAAAGCTTCGGGCCTGGTGCCTAGAGTAGAAAAGAACATTTAGTAGGTACCGTTTTCAAATTTTGTCAAATTTGCCTTTCGTCCTTTCGGTATCGATAAAATATATTCTTTACATCGAACACAGTACGCAGCTGGTACTTAAGTTATCGACTCCACCCCCCACTGAAAGGATGAAAGGCAAAGTCGACCTCAGCGGAATTTGAACTCAGAACGTAAAGACAGACGAAATACCGCTGATCATTTCGCCCGGCGTGCTAACGTTTCAGCCAGCTCAACGCCTTATCGATGAAATATATTACCGGTCACAAGTATTGAAGTCGAATCGTTCCATCGAAAAACACCGGTCTTGTGATTCAATTAAAAATAATCAAGATTGGGCGAATTGTCAGAGTTTTAGGGCAATTTGCTTTGACTCTCTGCATTTTGGATTCAAATCCCAACGTGGACAGCTATAACTTTCGCCTTTCGTGGTCGATAAACTAAAGTAGTAGTGCAAAATGCTTAGAGCAAATAACTAGAGGGTTCTAGAAGCATCAAGTCGACTCTGTACATGAAAGGAGTAAACTCTTAGACTTCTTAGTGTGGTACACGTTAACAAATAGCATTGATTTTCCAGAAGACGAGGAGTCAATATTGTTATGGATTCCCACGTGCGATAATATAGAAAATAATTCAAGCCATGGTACATCGTATATATATAATACATACACACACATACACACGTGTGTGTGTGTATATACATATATATTGAGATATCCCATAAATAATGCGAGTTTTTATAGTCATTTTATTTTTCAAAATTAAAGTCCTTTTTAAATCTAGAATATACTCTCATTCATTTTCTACAATGCTCTTCCATCTATCTGGTTGACTTGCAAGGCTTCTCTTCCAAAATTCACTTGTCCGTGTCAAAAATACTCCTCCAGTACTGTTCTGATCTCATCTACAGATTTCCTAATTTTTCCGTCCAAATGATTCTTAAGACTGCAGAATAAATGACAATCAGAGGGAACAATGTCCGGCGAATATGATGGGTGGGGCAGAGCTTCCCATTCAAACTCCTCCAGTCTTTGGAATGTAATCCTCGCTATATGTGGCCGAGAACAGTCCCGATGGAAGAACATCTTCCGTCTTGAAACCGAAGATAATCGTTCTCCGATAGCAAGCAGATGTCGATGAATGGTTGAATGACCAAATCCAAGCTTCTCTGCTAGTTCCTCAACAGTTACGATGGGATTTTGTTCCACCAGGGTTTGCACGACATCCTTATCGAGCTCTACAAATACTCCTGGATGAAGTTCGTCTTCTAGATTGTAGTTTCCGGCTCAGAATTTCTGGAATCACAGTTGACACTGGTTTACACTTCTTGTCCGATTCTCATATACTGCATTAATATTCCGTGCACTTGTTGCATAAATCAAACTATGCTGAATATACTCCTTTGTTACTTCCATCATAGGTTTAAAAAATATATGTTAAAAACGAGCTGCACTCTTCAAAATTTGCACTAAGAATAAGGAGCTAAAATTACTACCTGCTTTTATAACAAGTTGATGCAGGTAGTTTATCCCGTCCTTCTCCGACTTTTAGTTCATGCAAATGAAGAAACCGCATTATTTATGGGATGACCCAAATGATTGGTTATATATATATAAAGTGTATGATTAATTTACGGAATGAAGTTCTACAAATCCAATCATCTTTGTCAACAATGGAGGAGATAAGATGTTGAAAAGTTGTAAAAAGTGTATTCATGTATGCAATTGTTTCGTACATATATAATAAATTCATATTTGAATTTGAAAATCATTATAGTACTCATCAGTGCATACATACATATATATATTGTTGTTGTTAGGATGCCCATGTAAACACACAGAGGATTCGATCAGAATGATATTTATATATATCTCTTCTACTCTTCTACTTGTTTCACTCATTTGACTGTGGAGATGCTGGAGCACCACCCTGAAGAGTTTTAGTAGAATAAATCGACCCCAGGGCTTATTTTTTAAGCCTAGTACTTATTTTATTGGGCACTTTGCCGAACTGCTATATCACGGGGACATAGACATACCAACACTAGTTGTCAACGTGTGATGGGGGACAAACATAGACTCAAAGATACACACATAGGTACACAGGCGTACACACATATATATATATATGTATATTTGTGACAGGCTTCTTTCAGTTTCCGTCTACCAAATCCACTCACAAGGCTTTGGTAGACTCGAGGTTATAGGAGAAAATACTTGCTCAAGCTACCACATAGTGGGGCGGAACTCGAAACCATATGGTCGAGAAGGAAGCTTCTTACCCCACAGCTATGCCTGCGCCTATATATAAAGATTACACATAACTTGGAAACTGGTGAAAATAATAACTAGGCAAATTTCTATCTAAAATATCAACCAGTTATCGACTTATAATGTACATGTAAATATATTCAGCTGTCAACTGAAAAATACCTGAATAGCCCAATGAAGCATAAAGGGTAAGACTATATGTAGACTAGTGAAACATCAGATCTCAGCAAACACAGACATACCGACTGATTGATTTCATTAAACAAAGCTTTAATATTAAGCAGTATCTCTAACAAGGGTTAAGTAGTTTTATTTAAAAATCGAAACATACTTCCGGAATAGAATAGATGTTACAATTGTAAATACGAGAGTAGAGTTCAGTTGGTGAATTAAAGAAAACGATAGCTCAAGACTGCAAGTAAAGGAAAATGTTTCTGAAAATGGCGATGATTGTCTGAGCAAAGACTTGTAGACAGTGTTTTTCCAGTTGGGGATTAAGGAAATAAGTGTCATGCGTGAAGCAGAGACCAATGAGAATCAAGTACATCAAACATGTCACGAATAAATATTAAAAAATATATTACAGACCAAAACAAAGGAGGTAATTGTAAAAGCAAGATGGTTTTGTACCAGAAAAATATTCAAACTATACTCTCTCCCTATCCCATCTTTCTCTCTACTTTATTCTCTTTCTCTGTCTGTCTATCTGTCTCTCTGCATCTCTGTCTCTTACTCAGACTCGCCCATATACTTCCTGTTTGGCGCTAATACCTTTAGCCAACATCCTGCATTATTCAACCATTTCCTGTAAATTGACGACATCCAATTGTATGCTGTGGATGAGAAACAACTGGAGACAATGCTACATGCTGTCCGTCGGTTCAATTGGGAAGTTGTCATCAAGTTCAGTTTGATTGAAACTGGTCAAAACAACTTAGAAGAGAGAAAAATTAAGATGAAACGCTAATGTCATGTTAGATAAAGACACAGAAGGTAGAGCATTAGACCAATCACAGACTCACAATTATTGCGGAATCAAACGTACTTGAAAGAGTACAACACACACAAGACGAAGGAAGGGTCAGAAAAAATATATTTTAGATGATTTAGATTATTATTAAAAAGTGAAGTAAATATAAACAATAAGGGAATAGACATTAAACACTTATCTATTTCACTAATGAATTATTGCTTAAATGTTCTCAACCGGATGCTAAATGTTCTCAACCGGATGCTAAATGTTCTCAACCGGATGCTAAATGTTCTCAACCGGATGCTAAATGTTCTCAACCGGATGCTAAATGTTCTCAACCGGACTAGATACAAAAATAAGGCAAATTATAATTGAATTTTCTTTACATCGCCCAAAATAACTAACATTGCAAGATTACAGTTATCTCGAACTTAGCAACGAATGAGTTTTCTTTAACCGAAGAATATTGAAAGAATTTCCTGTAGGACGACTCTAAAAGGCTGATTGGAACAGCAAGTAGAGTGGTGGATATGTTAAATACTGGTTTCAAATTTTGATACAAGGCTAGCAGTTTCGTGGGAGGGGATAAGTTGATAACATCAACCCCAGTATTCAACTGGTAACTTATTTTATCGACCCCGAAAGGATGGAAGGTATGGTCAAATTCGGCGGCATTTGAACCTGAACTAGAGGCAGACGAAATGCCGCAAAGCAGTTTGTCCGGCGTGCTATCGATTCCGCCAGCTCGCTGTCTTGGATATATTAAATGTTACTTTGCAACCTTTGATCTGAAGCTTAGTGCTCTGCGTGGTTGTCAGAAGAAAAGAAAAGTTGCGTAAGATGCCAAGTGATAGCTCTTCCGATTCTTCGCATTGTCACCGAAATGTCTGCAGTCATATTTATGCCATACCGATTTGGCCCAAAATAATAGCCTACCCCTTGGATTAAACATTGGTGACATTGAGAGAGAAGGCTTGCAAGCATAGACAACAGCCAGTCTTCAAAGATACAGTGTCCAGGTCGGTATATACTTCTATAGTTCCATACCCTAAGTTGAGCGTCGGAAACCTTATAGCTCTAAAGGAAATATCAAGTAAGAAATAACGGGAACGTTATACAAAGCAATAACAATGAAAAAAGTAAATAAACGGTTTTTGAATTTCAAGAAAACGGATAACAATAAAACAGCAGCTGAAATAATACTGAGTGTGAAGATGATGGCGAAACAATGGGGTAAAACAGCAATTGAAATACTTTTAAATGACAATTAAAAATGGAATTACAAAACATCTTTCGAAGACGCTGTTATGGAAATCTCTTACATCTTTATATATAAAAGTGAAGTTGTGTGTCTGTCTCCTACGATTCAGATTCCTAACTACTCCCACATTTTGCGGTGCAGTTTAACCAAAACCGGGTATCTTATAGTCGTGATTCATATCGAGCCCTTCTGGGTATTAGCGCGCGTCTACGATGAGTCTACGATTTAAAAAAAAATTTACCATCATTTTTTTTCCATTTTAATGCATTTTTTTCGCTATTATATTAGGGAAGTAACTCTCTAAAAATGTCTACGATAAGTCAACGATTTAAAAAAAAATTTACCATCATTTTTTTTCCATTTTAATGCATTTTTTTCGCTATTATATTAGGGAAGTAACTCTCTAAAAATGTCTACGATAAGTCAACGATTTAAAAAAAAATTTACCATCATTTTTTTTCCATTTTTAATGCACTTTTTTGCTATTTTTTGGCTGTAACTCTCTAAAAATGCTTATATAGTTATTTCCCTTACAAACCCGAGCAACGCCGAGCGATACTGCTAGTGATAAATAAAAGACAAAGCAGAGGACATAGGCGGGTCCGAGGAGTTTCTGATTTCAGCCAACGAAGTTATTCTCACAATTTCTTCTAATCATTCCATTTGATGGATTTTTACATCAAATAGTATTTTTACTATTTGTAAATAGCATTTTACTGTTTACCTCCATGTAATATTTGCACTAAATAATTTTTATATATGTAAGCGAAAGTGTATGCAAAACAGATATCTTTAAGATAGCTTGCTAGAGCTAGTGCACGCATACGTATTCTTTTATTCTTTTATTTGTCTCAGTCATTTGACTGCGGCCATGCTGGAGCACTGCCTTTAGCCCAACAAATTAATCCCAGAACTTATTCCTTGTAGGCCTAGTACTTATTCTGTCGGTCTCTTTTGCCGATCAGCTAGGTTACTGGGACGTAAACACAGCGATGGTGGTGGTGGGGACAAAACAGACACACAAACATATACATGTATATATACATATATATACGACGGGCATCTTTCAATTTCCGTCTACCAAATCCACTCACTAGGGTTTGGTCGGCCCGAGGATATAGTAGAAGACACTTGCCCAAGGTGCCACGCAACAGGACTGAACCCAGAATCATGAGGCTGGTAAGGAAGCTACTTACCACACAGCCACTCCTATATATAGAATTTTACCTTCTCCTTATTCTTAGTTCAAGTTTTGAAGAGTGTAGTTCGATTTTAACAGTTAATGCAGTATATGGGGATTACACAATAAATGCTAGCCAGTGTTAGTGGTGGTTCCAGAGATTCCGAGCCGGAAACTACAGTCTAGAAGACGAGTCTCGTTTTGAAAGATTTGCAAAACTGGAAGAGGACGTCCTGCAATCCCTGATGGAACAAAATCCCATCGCAACTGTTGAGGAACTAGCAGGGACGCTTGGATTTGGCCATTCAACCATTTATTGACACCTGCGTGCTATCGGAAAAGTCAGCAAATTGGGTCAATGGGTTCCTCACAAACTTTCCGAGTTTAATCAGCCATGGAGAGTGAATGTGTGTTCTCCTTTGCTGTCATGTCTCATGAATGAACCTTTTTTTGCGCCGAGTAGTGACTGGTGACGAGAAATGGTCAAACGCCGAAGACAGGGGATAAAGAAAGGAGAAACATCGGCATCCCAGGCTAAAGGAGGTCTTCCTCTACGTAAAGTGTTGTTATCTGTTAGGTGGGATATGAAAGGTTTAGTCCACTTTGTTCTTTTAAAACAAAAACCAAACGATAACAAAGGAGATTCATTGCGAGCAGCTTGAGCGGCTTAAGTCGGCGCTAGAAGAAAAACGGCAATCTTAGGTTTCAAGGCGAAAGGTGTTCTTCCATCAGGATAATGCTCGGCCACATAGAGTGAGGATGATATTCCAAAGGCTGGAGCAGTTTGAATGTGAAACGATTCTCCACCCAAAATATTTGCTTGACATTGCTCCATTTGATTATAATCTATTCTGCATTCTTCAAAATCATTTGGACAGAAAAAATATGAATTCTGTAGACGAGGTCAGAACAGTACTGGAGGAGTATTTTCCATCAGGAACAAGTGAATTTTGAAAGAGGAGCTTTGCAAGTCTACCAGATAGATCGAAGAGCACTGTAGAAAATGGAGTGTATATTTTAGATTAAAAAAGAACTTTGTTTATCTTAATTTTGAAAGATAAAAGAAGTATAAAAAACCGCATTATTTATGGGATAGAGAGGGAAACAGAGAGAGTGATGGTGACTATGTTTGTGTTTGTGTCGACACATATTAAGGAGATAAATATGCATTAACGAACACAGAGATCGACAGACGGTGGGGAGAGCAGAAATCGGAAGAAGTTATTCGAGAACGAGAGAGTGAGAAAGAGAGAGTGACAGAGAGAGACGGACAGACAGACCAACAGACAAACAGACAAACAAACAGAGACAGAGAGAGACAATCGGAGTTATAGTGATTATTGAGTCGTCAAAGTGGTGGATAGAGAGAAAGAGAGAGAAAGAGTAGTCGGCAGAGAGGGAAAGAAAGAGAGAGAGAAAAAAAAACAGAAGGAAAACCTGGAAGAAAGAAGAGGAAGAAAGCGAAGGGGAGAGAGATATAGGGGGCAGGTAGAGTGAGACTATTATATACCATATAAACCATTGAGCAATAAACCACCACCAATAATAGACCAATAACACACCGATAAAACAACTATTAAAATGGCGGGATCGTGCATTTGAATAATAGTAAAAGAATGGCTCTGAGTGTGTGTATGCGTGTATGTGTGTGGGTATATGCATATATATATATATATACATACACACACACACATATATATATATACATACAATATATATAATATATATATATATATATATATATATATTGTGTATATATGTACATATATATATATATATATATATATATATAATATATATATATATATATATATATATGCATGTATGTATGTGTGAGCCCCTTTGTGTAAATGTATATCTATAAGTTTATGTTATTTTGTGAATGCGTGTATGTGGTTTGTATGTGCGTTTCTCTTCTGTGCGTATGTCTGCGTACGTTATCATCATAAGTGGTATCTCCGTGAGTTAACCACAGACTTAGAGGAGCGGATTGGTGGTGGTGGTGGTGCTAGGGTTAGTGGTAGTGGTGGTGGTCATATTATACGTGCGCGTGTGTGTGTGGTGGGGAGAGGCAATAAATAAAAATCAAAGAGAAGGGAGAGCAGATGGAATCTTAAAAAAAGTAGGGAAGAAGACGAGGAGGAGGAGGAGGGGGTAAAGGGGAGGAAGAGAAGACGAAGAAGAAGAAGATGGGTAGGAGGAGGTGGAGGAGGAGTAAGAAGAGGAGGTGCATGCGGGGAGGAGGTGCAGGAGGAGGAGGAACCGAAGAAGGAAACTGGGAGGAAGAATAAGAAGCCACCACCACCACCACCACCAATATCACCACTAGCACCCTCTCTAAAAACATCAACAACGATGACCCCAATATCACCAAAGCTCCAATCAAACACATCCAACTGCAATACGAACAGCACATCCAAAATCAACCTCTACTAACACCACCATCAAACTACCAACATAACCACCATTACCTGCATCATCTCCACCGCCACCACCACCAACAACTACAAAATAAACACCACCAAGAACGTCAACTCCAGCTATACCAACACCAACAATGCCAACTAAACATCATCAAGAACAACAACAGCACAAACAAAATCTCCACCAACACCAACAAAAATGCCACCACCAACACCGACTCCAACAGCACCACCTTCAGCACGCACGACACTAATCGTAATAATAACGGTTTCAAATTTTACCACAAAGGCAGCAACTTTGGAAGAGGGGACAGGTCGATTACATCGACTCCAGTGTTCAACTGGTACTTGTTTTATCGTTCCTAGAAGGATGAACGGTAAAATCGACATCGGTGGAATTTGAACTCAGAAAGTAGCGATGGCCGAAATACCTATTTCTTTATTACCCACAGGGGGCTAAACACAGAGGACAGACATAGGTATTAAGTCGATTACATCGACCCCAGTGCGTAACTGGTACTTAATTTATCGACCCCGAAAGGATGAAAGGCAAAGTCGACCTCGGCGGAATTTGAACTCAGAACGTAGCGGCGCGAAGCATTTCGTCCGGCGCTCTAACGATTCTGCCAGCTCGCAGCCTTATTAATAATAATAACAATAATAATAATAATAATAATAATAATAATAATAATAATAATAATAATAATAATAATATTAATAATAATAATAATGATAACGGACTTAAATTCTGTTCACAAAGGCAGCCATTTTGGAGAAGGAGAGTGTCGATTACATCGACCCCAGTGTTTCACTGGTACTTAATTTATCGACCCCGAACGGATGAAAAGGAAAGTCGTCCTCTTCAAAATTTGAACTCATAATGTAGCGATGGGCGAAATACCTATTTCTTTACTACCCACAAGGGGCTAAACTCAGAGAGGACAACCAAGGACAGACAAACGGATTAAGTCGATTATATCAACCCCAGTGCGTAACTGGTACTTAATTTATCGATCCCGAAAGGATGAAAGGCAAAGGCGACCTCGGCGAAATTTGAACTCAGAACGTAACGGCAGACGAAATACGGCTACGCATTTCGCCCAGCGTGCTAACGTTTCTGCCAGCTCGCCGCCTTATTAATAATAATAAGAAGAATATCTTCAATGGCGCCACAAATCCCCACAATCTCCACAAATCTCCACACCACCGCCAACACTGTATCACGCAAAAAAAATATATATATCAGCACTTCCATTAAAAACCACTGGCCGCAAGAACACCAAAACTGTTTCACCAACAACACCGAACTTAACACCAACGCCATCATGTTACGACCGGTAGTAATAGTTGTGGTATTTTTCCCTCTCTTTTCACTTTTACTTTTTCAGTCATTTGATTGCGGCCATGCTGGAGCACGGCCTTTAGTCGAGCAAATCGACCCCAGGACTTATTCTTTGTAAGCCTAGTACTTATTCTATCGGACTATTTTGCCGAACCGCTAAGTTACGGGGGCATAAACTCACGAGCATCGATTGACAAGCGATGTTGGGGGGACAAACACAGACACAGACACACACACACACACACACACACATATATATTATATATATATATATATATATATATATACACATATATACGACGGGCTTCTTTCAGTTTCCGTCTACCAAATCCACTCACAAGGCTTTAGTTGGCTTCGACCATCGTGATTTGCAATCCGTTCCGAAAGCCGCCGGGTTTGGACATGTTTTTAAAGGTTTGGACAGTTGTCAAAGTAAAGAACACTTCTCGGAGCTGTTTCTTATTACACACTCAGTCTATAAGGCTATCCCCATTCTCTTCATGCTGTTCCTTGAGCTACTGATGTGGAGGCTGGAGCGTTTGATGAGCGTTTGATGGGCAGGCTATGCTATCGCGTCACCGTCATTGTGTCGGAAGCGATTGAAGTGGAGCAATTGGCACTATTCAGAAGGAATACAAGACGGTACCAGGGGGTTAAGATTAATCTAACCAAGTCTTGCCGCTTGGCGTCTGGAGAATCATATAAATACTGAATAACATCGTTATTAGATGCTAGACTAAGGGACCAATTATATAACTGGCAGCATGTTTCAATCTTAACTTCTTGATGAACTGGAAATGAGATGTAGGGAGGAGCAGTGGCTGCAAAGGTAGCCATAAATGTGCTGAGAAGCTATCCCTGAAATGCCAAACAGCAGTGACGAATGCTACATCACATCTGTTGTCTACTGCCTGATAATTGTGCTCAGCCCCAATTACCACCTGACTGAAGAGGAGCGTCTGCTATTCAAATTCATGTGTATAGGACGCTTTCCAATGGTCAGACGAACCATGACTTTCTTCTCGCACCACTGCACGATAGTTTTATCATATCGCGGTTGTTGATCTCCAGACATATGTCAAGGCTGTGCCTCAGCATAGATCCGTAAATGTTAAGCAGTTATGATGATTGGTCGTTAGAAACGTCTTTCTGAATCTTATCCCGTTGACATAACTGCAGACCTGGAAGGGGCAAAAACCGAGACAATATTCCTGGCACGTAGAATGTTGGTGAACGCACACCGCCCTCCACCAGTAGGGCAACCGAACTGGTATATGTTCCGCTCAAGTAATTTATAGAAGGTTAGTGATGGGAATTAGATGACGTCTTTGGATAGGCTCTGGAAGACAGTGAAAACGAATTGCCTAATCTGTTTTGAGGAACATTTGGTTCGTAGACTGTTTTGGACAAATCCTGGAAATCGTTGTTCTGGCAATGCTGCTGAGAGGCTCTACTGATCTGAGATAAGTGCCGCCAGACGGCCCTATTTGAGAGAGAGAATGCGGCGAAACCGATCTGCTCGCACTCGTTCAGCGACTGGGCAACCTTAAATCGTGGAGTTATGTTGAGCAGCCGCTGTTAGCCGTGTCCATTTTGATGAATGCGTTGCCATCATCCTTTATTCGATCAAGAAAGACGGTTTTCCTCTGTCTTGTGGCTATAGAAAAAGAGGTGTTTCGTACAAGCATCTGAGGTTGTGTTTCGTTGAAGCGTTTGAGGAAAAAGAGTTTTGTCTGTGAGAGAGCTCTGATCAACTTTTTCAAGTTTCACTTGAAAAGGAGAAACAGGAGATGGAGATGCTGTCTTAGAGTGAATTTATTGAAAGATGTGCGAGATTTGAGAAGATGGCAAGAGAATATGGCACAGCACTAGACATAGATAAATCTGTAGACCGAAGATCGATAGTTAGGGAGATCACTTAATCTTGATATTGAGGGTGATGTTCAAAGGTGAAGTTCCTTGATGGAACTGCTGCTGCTACTACTACTACAAGAACAAGATCAACAACAAGAACAACTACTACTACTACTACTACTACTAATACTACTACTACTACTACTACTACTACTACTACTAGTAGTAGTAGTAGTAGTATAAATCCTGCCATTTCTACAGCAACCAAAGTGGATCTGTGCTTCTTGAAGTTGGCAGGTTTCTCATGCACTATTACGAAGGTACGCGCGAAGCATTCTCGATTCTCTTCTCTCTCCTAATCATCCAAAACATGACAACATCCCACCACGAACCTGGGTTTTACATCAACCACTTTTAAATCATGTCCGTCCACGCTAGAACGTTATAACTATGAAAATCTTGCCGTGTCAGTGTGATAATATTGATGTGGCCGTTGATGTGAGAGATACTGTTTTTTAAGAGGAGGGAAAGAAAAAAAACAATCTATGTGTAATTCG
>NC_043007.1:39863106-39865606 GCF_006345805.1 Octopus sinensis
CTTTTGTTGTTCTTTTGTTGTTCTTCTTTTTCTTCATAGTTGTTAGGCAGAAACGTTAGCACGCCGGGCAAAATGCTGAGCGGTATTTCGTCTGCCGCTACGTTCTGAGTTCAATTTTCCGCCCAGTTCGACTTTACCTTTCATCATTCCGACGTCGATAAAATAACCACCAGTCAAGTACTGTGGTCGATGTAATCGACTTATCCCCTCGCCCCAAATTGCTGTCCTTGTTTGTCCTCTCTGTGTTTAGCCCCTTGTGGGTAGTAAAGAAATAGGTATTTCGTCTGTCTTTACGTTCTGAGTTCAAATTCCGCTCAGGTCGACTTTACCTCTCTTCATTCTGAGGTCGATAAAATAAGCACCAGTCAAGTATTGGCACCGAATTATCCCCTCGCCCCAAATTAATGGTCTTGTACCAAAATTTGAAACCATTATTATTGCTATCTTCACTTTCTGTACCGGGCGATGCGTTGTGTTCCCGAGGAAAACTTCTTCATTTCATGTATTTCCAGTCTACTGCGTATTGAGTATTCCTGCGATGGATCGACGTTATGTCCGGGGTTGGAGATATTTATGTCACAGAATCCTGAAAACTACCCTTATAAGTCTATATAGCTCAGGAAATGCCTTTCATCCTTTTGATTATTACTGTCACCTATATACATCTGAAGGGATAAGATATTTTAATAGCGTCAACGAGTACAATGCATTTTTGATTCTCGGTTAAATATATAAAGGTTGTGAATTTCTCCTTACGTCGCTAATGATTTTTACGGAAGTAAAGTATGGACATTACATCATCTCAGCCTTCCAGAAATAGATAAAATTTGGTTTCATTAATTATATATGATTTCATTGTACTATAATTCTCAAGCTGACCAATGTATTTGTTATACACAGATCGCACGGAAACCCGTATTTGCTCATCCCATATATACTCGTACCTATTTACACATATGTACGCACAAGCATAAATACACACCTACACTCACACACGTATACATCTATCTATCTATCTATATATATATATACATATATGCATACAAATATATATATATATATAGAAATTCCTCTATTTACATAATAGCGAAATAGCGAGGTCTCATTCTTTGGCTGTCATTTTATCATTATTATTATTATTATATTATTATTATTATTATTATTATTATTATTATTATTATGTATTATTATTATTATTAATATATATGTGTGTATATATATATACCCACATATATGTTTATGTTATTAATGATATATGTATATGTATACATACATATACATACATATGCATATATGTATGTGTGTATAAGCATGCCAAAATATATGCATTCATAGTTACAAGCACGGTTACATGCATGTATATACCTATTTATCAACGCGCATTTATAAATATATATTTATAAATGTATCTCTGCATGTATCACTGTGTGTGTGTGTGTGTGCATCTATGTATGTATGTATGTATGTATGTATGTATGTATTAAACTGAATTATATTTTTAATGCGAATCTCGTTTAACACTTCTACATTCGACTGAAGATCACATGGGTCTGAAACGTGACTCGTGAGAAAATTACTTCCGTTTTGATAAATGATATACTCTACATCAAATATTGAGTACATCCTTTTGCTTCTGATGATAAAACTGTTACATATGAATACACACAGGCATATAATATATCTGTATGTGTCTGTGTTTGTGTATACGAGGTCTGATCAATAAGTATCAGGGCTATTGCCATACTAACAATGCTAAAGGACGAAACCGCTTGGCACAGATTGACCTTGAACTTTGTTGTGTATATGCACTAAGTTTTAACCATCTAACTTACTTTCACTGCTTACAGCATTGTTTGGAAGGAAGGTGTGTAGCATGTGATCGTCACAGTGATCATGACAGCAAAAGTTGAGCAGAGAATCTGCATCAAATTTTGCCAAAAGCTAGACGATACCTACACAGAAGCCTAGGCGAAGTTTTCAAAAAGTCTTCATTATTCTCGACCCAATCAAGATCTTGTGCAACCGAGTGTGTTTTGGTCAGCTGACAGCAGTTTTGGCACAAACTTGGTACACAGGCGTCTCATACCCAGATCTTCAATGATAATGGACCGAACTGAACCGTAACTAATCTGTACATCCTCTGATAACTCACGGATGGTGATTCGACGATTTCCCCTCACAGTTGAACAAACATCTGCGATATTTTTCTCAGTTCTACTGGTTGCGGGTCTCCGAGTATGTTCGTCAATATCGCCAATTTTCCGCCATCCTGGAAACGTCTAAACCACTCGTACACTTGTGTGCAGTTCATACACTCGTCTCTATACCCTTTCTGCAACATTGCATCGGCCTCTGACCAGGTATCGCCATGACACCTTTTTCTGTCATTGTCAATACGACTATCACACGCTACACACCTTCCTTCCAAGCACTTCTGTACAGAGAGGAAGTGAGTTAAAACGTTAAAACCTAGTGCGTATGCACAGTGATGTTCAAGGTC
>NC_043007.1:39873106-39898106 GCF_006345805.1 Octopus sinensis
GCAGTCGACTTGTTCGACCAAACCTTTCAAGGATGTGCTCCAGCGTGGCCACAGTCTAATGGATGATAAAAGAACAAAAGAAACCGGAATTTTACAATGTCATTTTATTCACTTGGTTTTACACTTTTATCACCTTCAAAGTATTCTCCATTTGAAGCAATGAATCGGTCCAGACGCGTTTTCAGTTGTTCGAAGCAGTAGTAGATCTCTTGCCTTTAACGCCTCCGTCGTTCTTTTCTTCACTTCTTCCACATTTGCAAATTCTGTAGCACCAACTTTCGGTACCAGTGACTGCTTTTGATATTCTGTGAGCAAGCGAGACAGATTTTGCTGCAACTCTTTTCATTCACAATTCCTCGATCAAAATTCGTTGGCAGGAGCTCCAGGACACACCACTCATATCAGCAAGTTCGTCAACTCTTAGGTGATGGTCTTCCAAGAACAGTTCATGAATTTTATTGATGTTCTCGTTCGTTCGGGAGGTCAACATTCGCCCTGAACGAGATTCGTCTTCAAGCGACAAGTGGTCATTTCTGAAACGTAGAAACCACTCGTAAACTTGAATAAGCTGTTTGAAGCACGGCGGTATTTATAAGAAGCAATTTTCTTTTCTATATGATCCTGTTCATGTTCTTTACGATCAAGGCCACGGGATGAGCATCGTTATCTATCCAGTATATTCACTGGTATTGTGAAAAGCTTGCCGGGCTGTAAAAAAGTCGCTGTATGCAGCTGATGCAACAACGAATCAAAGCTCGTAAGTGTATATACTTTTAGTATGAAACACATGACGATTTAGAGTTTATGTACATATTTTGAGGTATTAGCCAAATACCCTTCTCTTTGCAGAAGAAAAGCTCTTACCATAATCTAACGGATGGTCATTGGTTGGGATTATGCTTTCACCTTGATTGACAATGAATGTAAAGTATATTATATGTAAATTACTTTTTATCATTAACCATGACTTTAAGGAAATCTTCCTTAGTTCAAATTATGATTCCTGCAACATTAAAGACGATTCAGGATGTATTCTTTGAATGTTTTCTTCGCTTTTTTTGTTGCACAATTTGGAAGCAAATTGGAACAATTTTACTATTTCTGGTACCTGTCCTTGCACCCAACTTTTTGATATAAACTGAGGAAGCAATAAGATGACGATAAATCGTGACGAAAGGCCTCTCCGATCGCTTATATCCACTTGTCAGCAGTAGCTAAGGATATATATATTTAACTGTGTTGGCGCCTTCCTGAACGCGACTCCAGTGTCACATAAAACAGCAATTTTATTCTTGTTTTTCTGATGAAAATTCTATAAATTTATTGATGAATTAGTGATGGAAACTTACAGTAACAGAAATGTCTAATAGAAGAAGAAATTATGAAATAATATTTTGTCATCCATACATCATAAAACGTAATATAGACTAATTAACGATGTCACTAGCAAATATCTTGTAGATAATTAACTTTTATCTCTCTATTAAATCATATTTAGAAAAATAGTAAAATTTAATTTTTGTACCAAGACTGTTCATTACCTCTCTCTCCTTCTTTCTTTCTTCCTATATATATACATACTCAAATATACACATAATGCAGAATATACACACATAACACACACACCACAATATATATATATATTATATTATATTACATGTATATATAAAAGGAGCGCGTAATATATTGGTAATATATAATATATATATATATATATATATATATATATATGTATATATATATATATGTATATATAGATATATCTATATATATGTATATATATATATATATGTATATATATATATATATATATATATATATATCTACATATATATATATATATATGTTATATATATGTAATATATATATATATGTATATATATATAATATATATTATATATATATATATATTATATATATATATATAATATATAGATATATATATATATATATATATATATATATAATATATATATATATATATATATATATAAGATATATATATCTATATATATATATATATATATATATATATATATATATATATATATATATAATATATATATATATATATATATATATATATATATATATATTAACTATATAACGGCGGTGAGCTAGCAGAATCGTTTAACACGCCGGACAAAATGTATAGCAGCAGTTCGTCCGTCCTCACGTTCTGAGTTCAATTGCCGCTGGAGTCGACTTTGTCTTTCATCCTTTCTTTTCATTTATTGCCGAGAACCTTTCAGTAATGACTAGTTAAAGAAATATCTTTAAATGCTCCATTGGTAAAATTTGTAATTTCAACAAAAAGAAAGACTAAAAAAACATTTTTCAAAAAATATATTTTACGTACATTCTTTCTTTCAATAGCAAACATTGTTCCACGGGTGACGCGGAAAACAAATTATTTAAGCCAACAAACGAGTGTCTAGGAATAGTCCTAATCGTTATACTGTTTTCCAGTGGAGGCGTAATGGCCCAGTGGTTAGGGCAGCGGACTCGCGGTCGGAGGATCGCGGTTTTGATTCCCAGACCGGGCATTGTGAGTGTTTATTGAGCGAAAACACCTAAAGCTCCACGAGGCTCCGGCAGGGGGTGGTGGTGAACCCTGCTGTACTCTTTCACCACAACTTTCTCTCACTCTTTCTTCCTGTTTCTCTTGTACCTGTATTTCAAAGGGCCAGCCTTGTCACACTCTGTGTCATGCTGAATCTCCTCGAGAACTACGTTAAGGGTACACGTGTCTGTGGAGTGCTCAGCCACTTGCACGTTAATATCACGAGCAAGCTGTTCCGTTGATAGTATCAGCTGGGACCCTCGTCGTCGGAACCGACGGAGTGCTCCTATACTGTTTTCCAGTATTCTCCCTCATGCATCCTGAACATGTTCTGAATATCGAGGAAGTCAAGTACATGTCTGATGCAAGAAGAAAGACAAAAATGTGTTTAGCCAAATTACAGAGTGAAAGTTGAAGATTTCCTAGTGAGTGCTATAGTCAGTCTTGTTTATCTTCCATCTGCATCCATTCCCTGAATGAAAAACCGATCGAAATCTGTCATCGGTACACGACGCAACATCGTTGTTGACCTTGACAGACAGTGTTAACCATTATACACTTCAAACTTTGACGTTCCAATGTATTTCTTTATTTATATCTAGCAGGAAGTAAACAGAGTGACCCAAGAAGCAGAAGGAACAGGGATCTTGAGTCACTCTCTTAATTCTACCAAATATGAATTTAAAAAAACTGTATTCGTGTTCTTTCTTTTATTCTTTTACTTGCTTCAGTCTTAAACACCTTAAAGAGTTCTTTTTAGTCGAAAAATCGACCCCAGGACTTGTTCTTTGTAAGCCTAGTACTTATCTATCCGCTAAGTTACGGGGCCGTAAACACACCGACATCGGTTGTCAAGCAATGGTGGTCGGGGGGGTACAAATACAGACTCAAAGACATAAATATGGACTTCTTTCAGTTTCCCTCTACCAAATCCACTTACAAGGCTTTGATTAGTCCGAGATTATATTTGAAGACACATGTCCAAGGTGCCACGCAGTGGGAATGAACCCAGAATCATGTGGTTGTGAAGCAAGCTTCTTTTATTCATTAGATTGGCCATAAAGGCCTTAGAAAGAAAGGAAGCTACGGGCTGGACGAAGACACAATGAAATGAAATGATAAATGATATGATAATAATAAGGGCAACAGGCAACGCCCGCCGATTGCTGTTTACCCGAGCACATTGTTCTTTATGAATACCATATTTGAGGTAACAAACCTCTTACACAGTTCAAAGTGAAATATTAATGAGGCAACAAAACTCTTACATTCACAACACAAAAGCCATTGTGCGGCAATAAACCTCTTATACAAGTCAATATAATTCAGTTAAACAATAAAAATGAGGCACCAAGCCTCTTATTTTTAATATTTACAACCCTTTCTGCCCGACTAGACTTCTCGCCTCGGTCAAACACCTGGAGAGTGTCAAGTTGGGCCGATTAAATACAAAATTAAAGGTTTCCTCTGGGTAGGAGTTCATTACCCTGCACAGATCAGTGTCCCATATGACCTCCTTCTTACCTTACAGCCATGCCTGCGTCTATATGTAAATATAAGTATGTGTGTTTTAAGAGTACATTTAGCCAGTGTTCATATCATTTCTGTTCTTACCAGAGAGAATTGTAAGGTGCTTATAGTATAATAATTTAGAAACTTTCAGAGAGTAGAAAAGCGAATTAAGTTTTTACGGCGGAACTCGAAGTAAAGAATGCTTATAATTTATAAATTTATCCCTTTGAGGATCCTAGGATTGTGGATTTCATTCTCGGATCGGACAAGGCATTGAGTTCTTGAGCAAGGCACTTTATTTCGTGTTGATCCAGTCTATTTAGCTGAAATAGAGTATCAGCCAAAACCTGGTATGGTCCACTGTCAGTCGAGATGTGAAATTTTTGATGTTGCATGGATCGGGAGTAGGATGTTTTGAGAGGATGTGTATGTTTCATCACGGCTGCGTAAGTACCTACCACAAAGAGTGAAAGTGTATCGCTGAAGCGTGACGGAGATCATACGTACATAAATGATGCTTATATACATATATATACATACATACATACATATACACATACATACATACATACATATATACATACATACATACATACATACATACATACATACATACATACATACATGCATGCATGCATACAAACACATATACACACTATTCTGGGTACTCTAAGCTAATGATCAAAAAAGACCACTATCAATTATGCATTTTATACATCCTAAGATAGAGTTACATAATTTATTAATAACACTGTATGTGTGACACTGTGTGTGTGTGTGTGTGTGTGTGTGTGTGGTGTGTGTGTGTGTGTTTGCACGCGTGTATTTATGTATATATGTATATGTGTATCTATGGGTGTATGTTTCACAAGAATATCATTAATGTATATTCAGCACTTGTGATACATATTGTAGCTTCAAAAATATTATTTTCTCTCACAAACAAATGATGATTTTCAATCAGACTTAGATTTCTAAGAGAGGCACTAGGCAACACATTTCACTAGAGAGAACAATCAATTTAGTAACTGATCTATCGATTAATCTATCAAATAATTTTATGCGTATACACTATTTCATTAATATTAATAACAATTTAATTAGATTAGCTACATTTACGCGTTTTACATTTATGTAAATAGTATATAGGTAGGTAATCTAATTTGTGCTTATTTGTGTGCGAGTATGTATGTATGTATGTATTTATGTATGTATGTATGTATGTATGAATGAATGTATGTATATGTGTATATATATATATGTGAGTGCTTATGTGTATTTATATACATGTATATATATATATATATGTGTGTGTAGATACAGTGTGTGAACAAATGTGTATGTATGTATACATACACACATATATATATATATGCACTTATATACAAATATATATATATATGTATATATATTTGTATGTGTGTGTGTGGATGTTAGTATGTGTATATCTACATATTGTATAAATATATGTATCAATTTATACATATATATACGGGTATATCCAATCGCATTTATGTGTTTATGCGGTCGTATTCATGTATATGGAAACGTATGCGTATACATGTGTGTGTGTGTGCGTGTGTGTATGTGGATACACGAACATGTTCATTTAAACATACACATATGAATAGATTCAAATATCAAACACCTGTATAATAAGGTACCTGTACATACATCTATACACACACAAACACACACACACACACACACACAAACACACACCACACACACACATATATATATATATATATATATTATATATATAATATATATATATATATATATATATACCTGTATACGTATATGAATGTATATGTACATGTGTGTGGGCTTATATAAACGCACACATGTGTCAATTATTCCAGAATCATCCACCTTATCCTTTTTGACTCCCCCCTCCTCACTTTCCTTCTCCAATGAGCTCCGCCTCCACACACCAATTTCATCACACCTGGTATCCCCTTCCGCCACTCACAGAATACGCATCTTCAATCCACTCTTACGCACCACCCCAGACACAGACACTAACTCACATCCACATATATATTACTTACACACACCGTTGTTCACACATCTCGTCCCCGAAACATTCACACTCTCAAGTTATACGCACTTATGCTCACACATAACCCTATTTCACGTAATATTTGGTGTCTTCGACAAACTACAATCAGTCACACACACACTATAACGTTGACACACTCATACCCACGAGCAAGGATAACCACAGAGGTAGTATATGCATAAAAGCATTCACTGTCACTCTCTCGAATATACACGCTTCGCGTTATGATTTATAACTGGTACTCTGTCGGTTACGACGACGAAGGTTCCAGTTGATCCGATCAACAGGATAGCCTGCTCGTGAAATTAACGTGCATGTGGCTGAGCAACCTATAGGCGCGTGTACCCTTTATGTAGTTCTCAGGGAGATTCAGCATGGCACAGAGTGGGACAAGTTTAATTCTTTGAAATACAGGCACTACTCATATTTTTGCCACCTGAATGTATTGGAGGAATGCAAAACAAAAAAAAATGTTTTGCTCAAGGATGCAATGCGTCACTGAGAATTGAACTCAAGACCTTGCGATCACGAGCCGAATAGCCTAACCACTAAACCACGCGTCTTCACTAATCATGACATATCCTTGAATTATCTCTCTCTATATAAACGGCAGTGTGTCTGTCTGCGTGTCTGTGTGTCTGTTAGGTTGTACCCTCACCCTGACCACGGCTTTCAACCGATTCTGATGAAACTTGACACACACATAGCCCAATGTCATAATTCAAAACTAACGCAGCGAAAATTTTGAAAAGTTCCCCCAATTCTGTAAAAAACCGATAAATTCGACATGGGGTCGAGAATCAGAAACACAAACCACAGACTGTCTAGGGGACGCAACTCGATCTTTTTAACTCTCAAAAAAAATTTACCATAATTTTTTTTCCATTTTTTTGCTATTTTTTGGCTATAACTCTCTAAAAATGCTTTATAGTTATTTCCCTTACAAACCCGAGCAATGCCGGGCAATACTGCTAGTATGTACATAAGCGTACACATATGCCCCTCTCTATATACACCATTTTTTTTCTCTTTGACACACACACACGCACACCTACTAGCAAACGGACAAACACACAAACACACCTACTCATCATTCTCTCACGCACACAGAAGCATACACGGTCACTTACAAACAATATCACGCATAAATTCGACACTCCTTGATTTTACTGGTACATTTAAATAACCCAATTCTCTTTCCCCTTCCACCTGTTAATTCTGCTTGGCCATTACTCACTCTGTAGCCAATCTACCAACACAGATACACACGCACAAACACAAACACACACACACTCGTGCGTGCATTCATGTTCTGCTACAGCTTCCTCCTTTTGTATCCATTATTCTCTCAAAAAACATCACTTTTGGTCTTCTATTCCACTTCCGTCAGCCAATTTCCTTTTTTTTCCAATAACAACTATTGTGCAAACTTTGGCATCTATTGTTTTTTTTTTTTCTTTTTGATTATATCCTCATCCTGAACACTTTTTACAGATTTATTAGCAACTTTATCTATTTCTCAGATTTTTACCAATTTATCAGAACTCCTTTCTCATTTCTCAACTCAACTTTCTCAAACTTTCTCCAACCTTTAATGTTCCGCAGCTGCACGCTCCAAAGAACACTTAACACTCTTTCATGCCTTAAATTTATACAACTGTACGCATATAAATAACCACTTCCAGTATCAGACAAGATGAGGCAATCATCCTCATCAATATATATATATATATATATATATAGAGAGAGATAGATAGATATATATATACATATATATTATAACCACTACCACCATCATCACCACCACCACAAGCACCACCACCACCACCACCACAATCACCACCACCTCCACCACCACCACCACCATAAGCACCACCTCCACCACCACCACCATAAGTACCTCCACTACCAAGACCATAACGATTACGACCACTACCATAACTACCGCCATCACTACTTCCACTGCACCTATACTACCATCCTTTTTTACGCTAGGCACATTGCCCGAAATTTTGGGGGAGTGAGCCAGTCGATTAGATCAACCCCAGTACGGACTGGTACTTAATTTATCGATCCCGAAAGGATGAACGGCAAAGTCAGTCTTGGCAGAATTTGAACTCAGAACGTAAAGACAGACTAAATAAGCATTTCGCCCGGCGTGCTAGCGTTTCTGCCAGTTCGCTACCTTTCCAACATCCTACATCTCCACCATCACCATCATTGCCACCACTACCACCATTACCAGCAAAAAAAACACCACCTATCTCCACCACCACCACCACTACCATACCACTATTATCATCATCACCACTACCACCAGCAGCAGCAGCAGTATCAGCATCACCAACACCAACACCACCATCATCACCACCATCACCACCACCACCTCTATCATCACCACCACCGTCACTGTCTCCACCACTACCATCACCAGCAGCAGCTATAGCGCCCCCCACCACCACCATAACACTTATGCTACAGCCACCCCTACGTCCACAACAGCTCTGCACCGCCAACACCACAAAGACCTAGCTACTACCACCCCTAAGACTTAGATCCCTATTAGAACTATCTATAATAACTGCAATGCTATGACCGCCACCACCAACACCACCACCAACACCGCCAACAATAGCAACAACAACAGCATCACATCACTGACACAAATCATCTCCATTTTATCAATGTACCTCATTAATTATTCACGTCTCACTAGTACAGCAGCATGTCTATTGCCGCCGTACTAATGTATTTAACACTTGTAGAGTGACAGATTGTTGGTATGAGGGAAACACACACACACACACACACACACACACACATACACACACGCACACACACCACACAGTCACTCAATCACTCACACATACAGACACACACATACATGCACATATTTATATACGTATTTATATTCATACATACATATATGTATGTGTATGTATATCTATATGTATGTGTGTATGTGTATATATGCACATATACATACGTATATGTGCATACTTACAGCTATATGTATATATATGCTTTTGTGGGCACAGGACGTCACGAAACGTGTACAAGAAAATACGAAGTACGAGTACATGGAATATGATATTTTTTTTCGAACAACGGAAGACATAAATGGAAAACAAGACAAACAATGTAAAGAACGACCCTTCAGCAGTTGTTGGCTGTTTTTCTACTCTCGTATTTCGAGCATATGCATTTATTTGCATATATGTGTGTATATATGAATGTACATATATATATATATATATATATATATATATATATATATATATATATATATATATATATATATTATATATATATATATATATATACAGATACAGATACATACATACATACAACATACATACATACATACATACAAACATATATCATATTTGTTTCAGTCATTAGAGTGCGGCCATGCTGGAGAACCATCTTGAAAAATTTTAGTCCAATAAATAAATCGACCCCAGTACTTTTTTAAGCATGGTGCTTATTTTTATCGGTATCTTTTGGTGAACTACCAAGTTACTAGGATGTAAGCACATCAGCAGCAGTTTTCAAGCGGTGGTGAGTTTATTTAATGAGTAGTTGGGTCTGCTTGGTGTTTAATATTTTATACGACGGGCTTCTTTCAGTTTCCGTTTACCAAATCCATTCACAAGGCTTCGGTCGGATTAGACTTTTGCCCAATGTGACTCGCAGCGGGATTGTACTCGGAACCCTGCAGTTAGGAAGCAAGCTTCTTACCATCAGCTACATCTACGCCTATCACGGCTATCTATCAATAGATAGTTAGATAGATAGATAGATAGATAGATAGATAGATAGATAGATAGATAGATAGATAGATAGATAGATAGATAGATAGATAGATAGATAGATAGATATACAAATTATTAATGTGGCTTATTCGTACACACGCGCGCACACAGACACACACAAACTTACAAATGTGTGTGTGTGTGTGTATGATCCGATGCGCTCAGTGTACGACAATGAAACTGTTTGCGTTTCGGCTCAAGTGATAGTCGGATTAAACTCAAGCCATCGATTGCAGGAATAACAAGTAAAAAGAACATGAGTTTTGACTTGGCTATCCCATATTTCAACTGTTACATATGTTTCTGTATTCAGGGACATGTAACATTACAGTATATATGAAGTCCTATATGGCTTCACCCTATATAACCAGCTTAGGGAGCACACAGATCGTGAGGCAGTTTTTTTTTTTATCCATTCCATAGCAATGCAAGTGTATTTGAATGAGCTCATGTGGTAACCTCTAAGTGATTTTCGACTTGTGTGAAATAATAAACAAATACTCTCAAATCACGACACAGACCATGGGATTGCACCTAGAAAGTTACCCTCCTAGACACAAGTCCGGGCGAGGTTGTTTATGGAAGACCAGCAGTCGCCCATGCATACCAGCCTCCCCTCTCCACGCCACCAGTGTTATCCAAGGGAAAGACAAAGGTCGATACAGCTTGGCACCAGTGACGTCGCAACTCAATTCTACAGCTGAGTGAACTGGAGCAACGTGAAATAAAGTGCCTTGCTCAAGAACACAACACGCAGCCCGGTCTGTGATTCGAGCTCACAACCTCACGATCGTAAGCTCGACGCTCTAACCACTGAGCCATGCGCCTTCTCAGATCATACTTTGCCGTATTTCAAAAGAGAAGCACAGCCTTTGATAAAATTTTAACTATTAACAGACTGATAACTGCTTAGATATATATCATCATTGGTTTGTTTGATTACGTTTCACCTGGTGCCAAACAACATTAATAAGAACGTGTCTACGGTCTTTGTTCAAGTAAGTAATGAGAAACCAGCAGAAGTTACATTGGGTCTCATATCCTGTCATCAGTTACTGTATGTTTTGTGATACATACATTCTAACGACTAAGTCCACCTAGCCGTAAGTAGATATCACAAGGTCGGTGTGACTCGTTGAGGCAAAGCTGTGGTAGCGCCATATCTTTGGCATCGCTTGTCTCATGCTGGCTTATTTGACAAAGATGTTTTAATGTTTCTCTCACTCATTCCACCCACTCTTTCTCTTTCTTTGTGTTTATGCGAGTGAGTGTATTTTCTTTATATGTATCAGAGGGAAAGTGCTTATATCAAGCGTGTTCATTTAATAAATTGTAATATCTCCGCTTCTCTGCCTCCCTCTCTCCTTTACTTTATCCCTCTTTAATTCTCTCTAACTGTGCGTATATTTCTTTGTGTGTTTGCCTCCAGCACTAATGAGTTCTTGTACTAAAACAGGTTGCATGTCCACTCAGCCGTGTCAAACAGATTGTCAGTGTCCAAATAGCGGGCGTCCATTTATCTCATTCCGCCAAAATCATCTCATCCCTCTGGGAAACGTACCTTTAATGGAGTAAAACCATATATGAAAGCTTTTACTTTCGTATTCTTTAAACAAGTTCCTATTGTCACATCCCATTAGCAAAATGAAGATTTCGGAGAAAAAGGAAATGTATGAAATACAGTAAAAAGAATTTACATATGTTGGTACAATCTTCCGTACAATCGAAGTGTGACTACAAATAGAGCATAGATCTTCCTGCCCCTGATAATTAAAATCTTGCCCTTACCGTTCTCTAGATAATATAGTCTTGCAAATGTCCCAACATAAGTAACATTTTGAATGTAATCCAATATCTCAATAATCAGAATCTAATTGTAGAAATGCACTAAACTACAACATCTGTGGCTATCGTGTATACAAAGAGGTTTATGTATGAAGCTACAGTAAAACTGTAACTTTATAAAACTGTAGACGATATTCAAACGGCATGCATAGGGCTAATAATGGCAACATTTAAAATCCCAGTAAACAAACACAGACACACGAACGAGCATGTACACACGTACATATGCACGCAAATACACACGCGCATACACACAGACAGACATACACCCCATATACTCACGCACACAGAAATCCACTCACTCTATATAACGCGTACAAACAATTCTTCGAAACATAATCAACAACTTCAGTACATCTAGAAACGGTAAAAGAAAGGGATCAACAGCCTGCCAATGAAATAGGGTGTTTTTCAATTTTCAAGTTTATACTTACTGAGATAATCAGTGCGACTTGTGCATCGTAGAAAAATACCACATTATAATATAAGCAGATTGCATATCAATGAGAGGGATGAGCACTTTCTACATACGAACACAGACGGTAATTTCTTCTCTTAAAGTTTCAATATATAATTTGTGTAACTTTATCTCAAGTTATCTCATTTGAATCAATAATATTTTAAACACATCTACGCGGCTAGTGAAAATCCGCAATAGAAGGTTCATGAGTTGCTCAACTTTGCAGATATTGTAAATATTGTTAACTTCTAGCTACTCACAAATATATTTGTTCTACGTGATTTGAATACACTTTCTTTCTTTCCTAAAACAAATGTGCATAAACGTATACATTTATGTGTGTTCCTGTATGTATGCATGTAGTATATATATACACACATGCATACAGAGAGAGGGAGAGAGATTAGAAAGAAAAAAGAAAGGAAGATAGATGTGTGTGTATTTGTACGTGTGCGTATTTATATATATATATATATAATGTATATGTATATATATGTGTGTGTGTGTGTATGCACATGTATTAATCTGTGTGAATATAAATGTACATACACACGTATATGTGCATATGTTTATATGTGTATGAGTAAATGTGTGTGTGTGTGTGCATGTATATGCACATTTGTATAGATATTCACAGAAATCAATACATATGTATGTGTTTATATACATATGTATGTATTTATACAGACACGTATATATATGCGTGTGTGCATAAATACCTATACATACACATATGCATTTATATATATATAATCATATACATACGTATCTATCTATATATATGTATATATATATATATATATACATAAATACCCATACATATTCATATATATGCATACATATACACATACGCATACATATACATATATACATACATACCTAGACATAAACATATGCATATATACATGTATATGCATATTTCTAAATATACGTTCAGTTAGCCACAAACTTTGTTCTGGTATCTGTTACCAACTCATGTCATCGTTAGCTAGTTAAACTGGTTTGACTACTGACACTATAAGTATGTAGTAAGCATACAAAGTAAACCGATGAACTACACGATCGATTTCAATGCTCAGCTACATTCGGTTTTCCATATTCTCTCTCTCTTTGTTTTTTTTTTGGTTTTTTTTTTTTGGTTTTACTTGATTTACTCTACATTTATTTGTAATCCTTGCTATTATTAGCTGAAAAACATATTATTATTATTATTATTATTATTATTGCTATTATTATTATTATTGTTTGCTTTATGTTTTTTGTATTGTTTTGGGTTGTTTTTTTTCTTTCCTGCAAGAGCCTATCACGAAATCTATCTCCACTAAACAATCAGAAGTTGAAGGAAAATAAGAAAGAAAAACAAAAGCGTTGAATGGTGTCTGTATTACCAATTTCATTCTTCTGTTTTATTCTAGCAATTGTGTTTGTTTTCATTTTTGCTTTTTATTTGTGTGTATGTGTGAGAGAGTGAGAGAGAGGGTGTGTGCGTTTTTTTTTTATCTGAGGAGTTTTTTTAGGGGTTTATGGGATGGGGCGTTTGTTTGCTCACTGGAACCAAACCATGAAGTAGTGTGCCAAGAGCAAATAACACTCTAATGTTGGAACTAATTTTGTTAGTTTGATTGATGCAAAAACAAAAAGAAAACGAGACTGACAGAGAGAGAGAGGGGGTGGAGAGTGAGTGAAAGAGTGAGAAAGAGTGAGAGAAAAAGGGTGAGAGACTGAGAAAGAAAGAACGAAAGATAGCGGTAAGAAAGTGAGAGTGAAGAAAAAGAAAGAGTTTGTGACAGTGAGAAAGAAAGTATGATAGACAAAAAGTTAGTGAGAATGAGAGTGAGAGTGAGAGTGAAGGGAGGGCGAAAAGTGAGATAGAGTGTGGAAAGAAGGTTAGAGAGAGAGAGAGAAAGAGTGTGTGTGTGTGTGTGAGAAGAGAAAAGATAGATAAAGAAAGAAGGAAAGGAAGTGAGAGAAAGAGAAAGAAAGGAAGAAAAATGGATTGAACGAAGGAAAGCAGGAAAAACAGAAAAGAAAGAAAGAATGAAAGAAAGCAAGTAAGGAAAAAAGAAAAAAATGAAGAACGAAAGAAAGGAAGGAAGGAAGGAATAAGAAAGAAAGAAACAAAGGAAAGAAAAAACAGAAAGAAGGAGGGAAGGAAGGAAGATAAAAAGAAAGAAAACATAGGAGAAAGAATGTGAAGGTGTAGAAGAGAGATGCTGGAGAAAGAGTTAAGAGGAGGTTGAAATAAGAAACGGGGAGCCAAAGCGTGTGAAAGAGAGAGAGAGAGAGAGAGAGAGAGAGAGCGAATGGGTGGATATGTGTGTGTTTATGTGTGTATGTGTGTGTGTAAGTATGAGCGTGCGTGCTCCGGTAAATCGGAGACTGGATGCAGTTTTCTGGCGTAGTAGTAGTAGTAGTAGTAGTAGTAGTAGTAGTAGTAGTAGTAGTAGTAGTAGAAGAAGAAGAAGAAGAAGAAGAAGAAGAAGAAGAAGAAGAAGAAGAAGAAGAAGTTGATGTGGATGATGATGATGATAATGATGATGATCATGATCATGATGATGATCATGATGATGATAATGATGTTCATGATGTTCATGACGACGACGATGACGATATTTGCCATAATACAATCTATCTACGAGACCCGACATTTCCCCAGATTTTACATTACTGAAAATAAATACAATCAAATGAGTTTACTACGCTTAGAAATAATCACCGTAGGAAACATGAAATAACACAATAAAATAATAATAATAATAATAATAATAATAATAATAATAATAATAATAATAATAATAATAATAATAATAATAATAAGTTCAAATTCCGCCGAGTCGACTTTGCCTTTCATCCCTTTGGAGGGTCGATAAAATAAGTACCAGTTGGCCCTGCAGATACATTATATTATGACATATATCATTATCATCATCGTTATTGTCGTCGTCATCATCATCATCATAAGTGCTAGTTGAGCAATGAGGTCGATTTAACTAACTTACCCCGTTCCCCAGACTTGCTGGCCTTGTGGCAAAATTTGAAACCATTTTTACAGATTCTCCATATTGATCTCATGAAAAATTAGTATAAAACTTTCAAAATGTTGCGGATTGTGTTAGGAAACTGTAGAAAGGCGAAATCGTGTTCGTAAGTTAAAATATGTAAACCTATGAATTTTCTTTGTTTTTTAAAAAAGAAACTTTTTCTCATTGAAAAGGGTGTGGAATTTTTAATGGGAACTACTGCATGTCCCCACTCACTCGTCTAATATTATCTATTGGCCGACAAGTGTTAATAGCTATAACCTTAGATATCCACGTGATTTCAATAAGCCAAGAAGCGTTCTCAAACTTTCTGGTGATTTTTTCCCTGTTCCTATCAGTAACATCAGTAGAAGTTCTACAGGCGCAGGAGTGGCTGTATGGTAAGTAGCTTGCTTACCAACCACATGGTTCTGGGTTCAGTCTCACTGCATGGCACCTTGGCCAATTGTCTTCTACTGTAGCCTCGGGCCGATCAAAGCCTTATGAGTGGATTTGGCAGACGGAAACTGAAAGAAGCTCGTCGTATATATGTATATGTATGTGTATATGTGTGTGTGTTTGTGTGTCTGTGTTTGTACCGCTAACATCGCTTGACAACCGATGGTGGTGTGTTTACGTCCCTGTCACTTAGCAGTTCTGCAACAGAGTCCGATAGAATAAGTACTAGGCTTACAAAGTACTGGGGTCGATTTGCTCGACTAAAATGCGGTACTCCAGCAAGGCCGCAGTCAAATGACTGAAACAAGTAAAAGAGGATACTCCATTCCAATCTCCTTTACCCGTTTGTCTATTTAATGACTCACAGTTCGTAATTCAGAATTCACGTTTCAAATCTTTGCAATCTTAAGTATTTATCAGCTGTAGAATATCAACTTTTCATATGCTTCTTCTCAATCCTTGTATCAAAACAAATATGACGGTCAATAAATATGCAAATTCAATTTCCCTTGTCTATTACTGTAATACCTGGCATGTTATGTTCCATCTTTTTATCCATTTGAATGAGAAAATACCACAAAACCTTACATGTTTCTATCTCAAGTACTTGTTTTGCTCAGTCATCGTACCATGTACTACCTCCTTCAAACCCCTAATTTTGGTGGAGTTTCCAGTGTAAAACTCTCACAACCTGATCATTGCCCATTTCTTATAGTTTCTCTCGGCCAACCAGGTGGCAGTCTGCTACAATGTGTCATTGTTTCCACTGACCAAATTCACTGATCATACATTAAACTCAAGTTTAATCTTGAGTTCCTATAGCAGAACGCGCAATTGCTTTCTCATTTATCGTTTTTTAAATGAAGCATAGGATTTTCTTCCATGTACGTCAATGATGCCGCTTCTGTTGCTAATAATAATAATAATAATAATAATAATAATAATAATAATAATAATAATAATAATAATAATAATAATAATAACACCGGGGACGTTTAAGATGTAAGAAGGAAAATACAGAGCTCCGAAATCTATCCACAAACATCGAAAACAAGGACACCCTATGGAGCCAAAGATTTACTAACAAAGAATTGGACTATATCCGAGTAAGTAATACGAATTGAAATTTATTAATTTTCGAAACGAAATGATGTATTTTGACTCGATATTATCTCCACCTCTAACACAACACATGTAAACATGCGTGGAACAACACGATCATCCCCGACCTCAAACACCATGTACAAAGGAACTACGAAGAGAATTAAATGCCACCGATACTATTCAACCCAAGAATAACACATCGAGCGGTACGTACATTAAACTACAACAAAAAATGTACGAAAAACTACACGTGCGAAATAATGTGACAACAGAAATAAACGGACCGGTACCCTACGAAAATGACGACCGTCAAAATAATGGGCCGGACGTTGTACCTCATGTCCCGCAATTAAAACCCAAAAGACGTAAATGGACACGTGAGGAATACATTTCTATCTTACACGCATACTTCACAGCAATGCTCTACCCACAAAATGAAAATACAACAACACATACATATAAAATATGGAAGGAAAATAATAGAGATATAGACTTGGATACAGCAATGAACCCTAATAAATTAGCTAACGTACGAAGATACATTCTCAAAGCCAAAAAAATATCAGAAATAGAAATAGAACATTTAAAAGAAAAAAATACACCAGGAAAATGTAGATAGAAGCCACACAACAATGCCAATAATATAAACACTGAAACTGTAAAACACGAAGACAAACGCAACATTCCCAACAAACACGATGTAAACAACGAAGGGGAGCCTAATGATTATGATAATATAAAAAATAAAATAATCAAAGAACTAAAAACCACAGAGCTCAAAATGGACCACCGACCATACCTCCCAAGAATCAAAATAAACGCAATAACAACACCAATTATAAACAACATAAACCTAGCCGTCACTGAACTAGCCACTGAAACAAAAAAAAGTGATATCACTGAACTAAATGACTTGATATACGCAGCAGCCACTGCAGCCACAAAAGAAGCTGGATACTCACCCAAACCCGCCCAAACAGGAGTACCACCACCCAAACAAACCCTGTGGATAAATAACATCCAAAACAAAATAAAAAAAATTAGAAAAGACCTGTCGATTCTTAATGAAATCAGCAAACTGAACAACAAAAAGAGAACAAAAATGCTCCGCAAATATAACATCACAGAAAAAGATTTGCCGGAGATAAAAGAAAAGCTGAAGCAAGATATCCTTGCCAAAGCTCAAAGGATCCGCCGGTACGAGAAACGCCAACGCTTCTTTGAACAGAACAAAAAGTTCAACTCCGACCCCAAAAAGTTCTACCAAGAACTGGGCAAAAATAAAATAGAAGTTACTGCAGCACCAACGGCAGAAGAATTGGAAGAATTCTGGAAAGAAATATGGTCGGCGAACGAACAGCCAAAAAAAAGGAGTATGAAAATAACAAACTCGGCATCTGAACAACTTTGGACCCCCATAACAACTGAAGAGGTCACCCAGGCACTGCAAAAACTAAGCAACTGGAAGGCACCTGGGCATGACAAGATCCCCACTTCTGGTTGAAATATCTAACAGGAATGCACAAAAAGCTGGCTGAAAACTTTAACAGCATACTAGCAGAGCCAGAGACAATGCCTGAATGGCTCACGAAGGGGAAAACCATCTTAATTCCCAAATCAAATGAAACAACAAAACCAGAAAACTACAGACCAATAACCTGCCTCCCTACTATGTTCAAGGCATTTACTGCAGTGATATCGCAAAGGCTGAACAAGCACCTGGACGAAAACAAACTGTTCCCAGAAGAGCAGAAAGGATGCCGCAAGGGCTCATATGGCTGTAAAGATCAACTAATGATTAATAAAGCCGTAACTGAAGACAGCCACAGAAAGAAGAAAGGCCTCAGTATGGCCTGGATTGACTACAAAAAGGCGTTTGATAGCATCCCCCACACATGGATCCTCGAAACACTAGCCATTAACAAAGTAGCACCAACAATCATAAAATTCATAGAGCACTCTATGAATAAATGGCAAACAGTCCTACACCTCCAAACAAAGGGGGAGTCATGAAAACCAAAGACATCCCCATTAGAAGAGGAATATTTCAGGGAGACACGCTCTCTCCACTCCTTTTCTGCTTGTCACTGTCACCTCTATCTGATATGCTAAATAGAACTGGATGCGGATATAAATGTTACGGCAAAACGATCAGCCACCTTTTATATATGGATGACCTAAAACTATACGCTGCAAATGACAAACAGCTGGAAACACTATTAAAGACAGTTCATGGATTTACCAAAGAAATAGATATGAAATTTGGATTAGAAAAATGCGCCAAAGTAACCATGAAAAGAGGAAAACTAGTTAAGAGTAACAACATCACACTAGATAAAACCAATGAAATAAAAGAATTAGACCAAAGCCAAACTTACAAATACTTAGGAATCCATGAACTAGATAAGACACAACACACACAAATGAAAGAGAAAATAAAAAAAGAATATTATAGACGAGTTAGATCAATACTAAAAACAGAGCTCAATGCTAAAAACAAGATAATAGGTATCAACACTTTAGCTGTCCCAGTTATAAGTTACAGCTACAATATCCTTAACTGGACACGAAATGAACTGTCCAAAATAGATAGGAAAACAAGAAAAATACTGACAGGATCTAGGATGCATCACCCAAAATCTGACATAGAAAGACTATATATACAACGTATAGAAGGTGGTAGAGGCCTTATACAGCTGGAAAACTACTATAAAATAACCACCATAGGACTGCAAAAATACCTACTTCAGAAGGAAGGAAAACTGATCCAGATAGCAGCAAAACACGAGCAAAACAAAAAACTGTTCTCAGTATTTAAGGAAGCTGACAAATACGAACAAGAAATCATACCACCTAATAAACACAAAGAAGAAGAAGAAGATGAGGAAGAAACAACAAAAGCTATAAAACAAATGAAATCCAAACTAAAAATAGAACAGCAACGAGCCATGATAAAACGATGGCAAGAAAAGCCCCTTCATGGTAAATACTGCACTAAACTAAACGCAAAAGAAATAGACAAAGAAAAATCCCAGCAATGGTTGAGAAGCTCAGGACTCAAAGCAGAAACAGAGGGATTTTTAATTGCAGCACAAGACCAAAGCCTCCCCACCAGAAATTACCAAAAACATGTAATGAAAAGAAATATTACAAGTAACTGCAGAATATGTGGAGATGGACAAGAAACAATAAATCATATTATCTCTAGCTGCCCAGTCCTGGCTAAGAAGGAATATATTCACAGACATGACAGAGTTGGAACCTACATACATTGGAAGCTATGCCAACATTATGGAATAACAACAGAAAAAAGATGGTACAGGCACACACCAGAAAAGGTCACAGAAAACGAGAAAGCAACCATACTCTGGGATATGCCGATACACACAAATAGAGAAATTAAGGCCAACAGACCAGATATAGTTGTCAGAGATCATGAAGAAAAAAAATGCTTTCTAATTGATGTATCAATACCGGCAGATGACAACGTGTCTCTAAAAGAAATGGAGAGAAACTCTCAAAATACAAAGACCTGGAAATAGAGGTAACTAGAATTTGGAACCTGAAAACAGAAACAATTCCTATCATAGTAGGTGCATTAGGCATGATAAAAAAATATTCAGACAAATACATAACAAAAACACCAGGACTTACAAACACATATAACATACAGAAAATTGCACTACTAGGCACTGCACACATCCTACGCAGAACACTTTCCATACAATAACCATCAGAGCATCACAACAAATCACAGCACATACCCAAGGCACACAGAGCTGCGCTCGGTAGTGAAGTGAAAGCACGCTATAAAAATAAAACTACTGAATAATAATAATAATAATAGGCACTGCACACATCCTACGCAGAACACTTTCAATACATTAACCATCAGAGCATGACAACAAATCACAGCACAAACCCAAGGCACACAGAGCTGCGCTCGGTTGTGAAGTGAAAGCACGCTTTGAAAATAAAACTACTGAATAATGATAATAATGATAATGTGTAGGATGAAAGATTACAAAGATAAAGCACTATACAAGAAATTGAAAATGAATGAAACTGAAAATAGGTGGATAAAGAAAAGAATGCATGGGCAATTTCAGACAGAGAAAAAAGATGGCTGTGGATGACTAAAAGTGATTTAAAACTGGAAACGGAGGCTCTAATCTGTGCTGCCCAAGAGCAAGCATTAAGAACAAACTACATAAAATACAGAATAGACAACACAGCAGAAAGTGATAAGTGCAGAATCTGTGGACAAAACGCGGTGAAACTGTGTGACATATAACTAGCCAATGTACGCCACTAGTCCAGAAGGAATATAAGAGACGCCACGACAATATAGCCAGGCTTGTCCACTGGACACTCTGCCACAAGTATGAACTTGACAGAGTAAAAGATTGGTACGACCACAAACCTGAAGGCATCGTCGAAAATACAAATGCAAAGATCCTATGGGATTTTATGATTCAATGCGACCATGAGATTAGAGAATAGGAGAAAGAAAGAAAACAAACTATGCTGGATCATAGATATAGCATCCCCAGCTGACAACAAGGTATGCGATAAGGAAGAAAGAAAAGTCAAGAGATATGACAGGTTAATTTGGGAAGTTATGCAGTTGTGGTCGATGAAAAAGATAGCAGAAGTACCAATAATTCTCGGAGCCCTGGGAACAGTGAGCAAAATTCTCGATTATTATTATTATTATTATTATTATTATTATTATTATTATTATTATTATTATTATTATCATCATCATTATTATTATTATTATTATAAACTATTATTATTATTAGCAGTTCCGGTTGTTATTTACAGTTTTAATGTGTTAAACTGTAATATGAGCGAAGTCAGGGGGATTGATAGGAAAATCCGTAAGCTGCTGACTTGCAATGAAATGCACCACCCAAAGGCAAACGGAGATCGTCTTTACCTACCCAGAGCTCAAGGATGTCGAGGCTTGATCCAGTTTGAAATCTCCTACAAAACCATCACATGGAATGGATGTTAGAGCTCGTTGAAAACCATGATCAAGTTAAATAGCATTTAGGAAGAGCAGTAACTGTAGTTGCAAAGAAGGTTAAATCATTAGCAAAGCAAAATGTGTTTGAACAGTTGGTTGGTAGGTGGGAACAAAAACCTCTGCTTGGAAAATATGTGGCCCGTGACAAACAAGCTGGTGTAGACCAGAAGCATACCCATCTTCGGAGCTCAGGACTAAATGCAGAGAGTGAAAGCTTTATCTTGGCTGCCCAAGATCAGAACTTATTGACCCTGAACTATCAAGCCAATGTGGTAAAACATGGTGTAGACCCCAAATGCCGATACTGCAACGATGGGATAGAAACTATAGACCCCCTAATCTCTGGATGTAAAGTCTTGGGACCTGTAGAGTACAAATCGAGACATGACAGAGTTGGCCAATATCTATGCTGGTTAATGTGTCGCATTATAAAATCAAAGCTGCTGACAAATGGTACAAGCACCACCCTGAGGCTGTAACTGAGTGAGAAAATGTAACTGTTCTTTGGGACTTTCGGACAATCAAAGCAAACAAACCAGATATTATTGCGAAAGCCCAAAAGAATAAAGTCTGTTTATTAAATGATATGAGCATACCCGGTGACCATAAGAATTTGATAAGCTCAGAAAATATGAAGTTTTGTTAATCGAAATCGAAAAGATGCGACATCTAAAGACGGTTAAAATACCAATGATAGTAGGAGCACTTGGAATGATCAAAAAAGGAACTGAGAATTATTTAAGAATGATCCCTGGCTTACTATCCATACAGGAAGTGCAAAAGATTGTCTTAACTTATACGTCACACGTACTGAGAAGAGCATTGTCGCTGTGAATTCTCTTTCTATTTTTCCTCTTAATTTCTTTGTTTTCTTTTTTATTTTCGTTCTCTCTGTCTTTCTGCTTCTTTTTCTCTGTCACATGACTTTGAAAATAGACAGTTTGATGTGTTCATTTAAATGGCCTACCAATGTATAGAGTGCGTTTCTCTACCTTAGGTGTCAGGAAGAGACTCGGCAATAATAATAATGGAATCAAACATTCAATGATGAGGAAAAAGAACAGAAAATAATATTATCGTAGGGTAAGGACAACACTCAATACAGAGCTGGGTGCAAGAAATAGGATCGAAGCGATCAATGCATTAACCATACCTGTCGTAACTTACAGTTTCAATATTATTAACTGGTCAATTACTGAAATCTGTAATCTCGACAGAAAAATATGAATATTGTGGACAACGCTTAGAATGCACCACACTAAGGCAGATATAGAACGACTTTACCGGCCAAGGAAAGAGGGTGGCCGTGGACTTTTACAACTGGGATTAACAATTGGCCTAAACACCTACGTGAAGAACTCTGATAACTGGATGTTAAACCTTGTCTTAAAGCACGAAAACAAGAAAACATCATACTCAGTAACAAAGCAGGCAAAGAAATATCTAAGTGAATTCCAAATACAATTTTCAGAATTAGACGTACTGGAAACAAGCACAGAAAAAGCTAAGCATATGGAAACCCGTGCTAAAACGTCTGCCTTAGATATTCTTACTGGTAAATGGCAAAAAACCACTCGATGGCAAATTCCCAAAGAGAGCTAATAATGCCGGTGTTGGCAAAGCCCTTACCTATCAATGGTTGGTGTCTTCTGGTTTAAAATCAGAGATATAATGGTTTATCATAGCAGCCCAAGATCAATGCCTCCCTACAAGAAACTACCAGGCCAACATCTTTAAAAAAACGGCAGTAGCCCAGCATGTCATGTGTGTAAACAACAAAATGAAACCATTGATCATGTTGTCTCCATGTGCAACCTTCTTGCACGTACAGAGTATCTCAACAGGCTTGATAGAGCAGCACAGTATATTCACCGGGTAATTTGCAAAGACTTGCACGTGGCCCAAGATAAAGCATATTAGCTCACTCCCTCCATCCAATCAACGCTGTCTGAACAGGTGCATGGTGTATCACGTGTCAGATGTCGAAGTGGTCGCACGGCAACATAAGATGGAGTGTTTTGCTCAAGAACACAACGCAATGGCCGGTCTAGGAATTGAAATCACGATCTAGCGACCGAGGATGCAACAACTACCTAACCGTGAAGCCACGCGCTCTCACTTATATGATATATATACATATACATATTCAATTATCCGTCACTCTCATTAATCAAATACCCAACGAACACTGAGCCAGTGAAGTGTTTTACTGGCAAACAACCAGGTGTATATTATACGATTTATTAACTAATAGTAATAATAATAATAATAATAATAATTAATAATAAAAATAATAATAATAATAATATAATAAAAATAATAATAATAAAAATAATAATAATAATAATAATAATAATAATAATAATAATAAATGCCCTGATGCAGTACCAGGCAGTGGCTCTCATGCCTTCTGATCTTAACTGATTGGAAGTGTTATCATGTACATTGTTTTGTCTTGGTATAAAAGATGGACTACAGCAAATATTCTACTCAATACCACAGATTTGCTTGTCAGTTGTTTGACCTTAACCAGTTGAGCATGTACCTTAGTGGCTCACGATATGTGCATCTCTAATCACGAGAAGAAGTAGTGGGGGAACATCATAACCGTGTGTTGAAAGGAATTCTTAGAGGTTTGGAAAATTCACCTCTAGAAACATGGGTTGTTCGTTCAACATCCTTAAACAATCTTTATTCAAGGACCTTTTGAGTGAGATGGGTTACTCGACCAGAAAGTCTTAACTGTTCCCCACCTGCAAGGTCATACGCAGGTTTATCTTGATTTGAGATCACCATGTCGCACATATATGGTTGTGATGCATGTGCCTGGTGTACCTTTATCGGACGGGTAGTCATGTTGGGTATACTGGGCTTCGTATGTTTTACCCCAGTGTCACTTTGATGGCATGCACTGCTCTCTCACTCAATAATAATAATAATAATAATAACAATAATAATAATAATAATAATAATAAAAATAATAATAATAAAAATAATAATAATAATAATAATAATAATAATAATAATAATAATAATAATAATAATAAATGCCCTGATGCAGTACCAGGCAGTGGCTCTCATGGCTTCTGATCTTAACTGATTGGAAGTGTTATCATGTACATTGT